>NC_143031.1:78142500-78227500 GCF_057628025.1 Oncorhynchus mykiss
AGGAGAGGTTGAGGGTAGCTGTAGGGTTGGACAGGAAGGGTTGAGGGTAGCTGTAGGGTGGGACAGGAGGGGTTGAGGGTAGCTGTAGGGTGGAACAGGAGGGGTTGAGGGTAGCTGTAGGGTGGGACAGGAGGGGTTGAGGGTAGCTGTAAGGTGGGACAGGAGGGGTTGAGGGTAGCTGTAGGGTGGGACAGGAGGGGTTGAGGGTAGCTGTAGGGTAGGACAGGAGGGGTTGAAGGTAGCTGTAGGGTGGGACTGGAGGGGTTGAGGGTAGCTGTAGGGTGGGACAGGAGGGGTTGAGGGTAGCTGTAGGTTGGGACAAGAGGGGTTGAGGGTAGCTGTAGGGTGGGACAGGAGAGGTTGAGGGTAGCTGTAGGGTGGGACAGGAGGGGTTGAGGTAGCTGTAGGGTGGGACAGGAGGGGTTGAGGGTAGCTGTAGGGTGGGACAGGAGGGGTTGAGGGTAGCTGTAGGGTGGGACAGGAGGGGTTGAGGGTAGCTGTAGGGTGGACAGGAGGGGTTGAGAGTAGCTGTAGGGTGGGACAGGAGGGGTTGAGGGTAGCTGTAGGGTGGGACAAGAGGGTAGCTGAGGGTAGCTGTAGGGTGGGACAGGAGGGGTTGAGGGTAGCTGTAGGGAGGACAGGAGGGGTTGAAGGTAGCTGTAGGGTGGGACAGGAGGGGTTGAGGGTAGCTGTATGGTGGGACAAGAGGGGTTGAGGGTAGCTGTAGGGTGGGACAGGAGAGGTTGAGGGTAGCTGTAGGGTGGGACAGGAGGGGTTGAGGGTAGCTGTAGGGTGGGACAGGAGGGGTTGAGGGTAGCTGTAGGGTGGGGACAGTAGGGGTTGAGGGTAGCTGTAGGGTGGGACAGGAGGGGTTGAGGGTAGCTGTAGGGTGGGACAGGAGGGGTTGAGGGTAGCTGTAGGGTGGGACAGGAGGGGTTGAGGGTAGCTGTAGGGTGGGACAAGAGGGTAGCTGAGGGTAGCTGTAGGGTGGGACAGGAGGGGTTGAGGGTAGCTGTAGGGTAGGACAGGAGGGGTTGAAGGTAGCTGTAGGGTGGGACTGTAGGGTTCAGGGTAGCTGTAGGGTGGGACAGGAGGGGTTGAGGGTAGCTGTAGGTTGGGACAGGTGGGTTGAGGGTAGCTATAGGGTGGGACAGGAGGGGTTGAGGGTAGCTGTAGGGTGGGACAGGAGGGGTTGAAGGTAGCTGTAGGGTGGGACAGGAGGGGTTGAGGGTAGCTGTAGGGTGGGACAGGAGGGGTTGAGGGTAGCTGTAGGGTGGGACAGGAGGGGTTGAGGGCAGCTGTAGGGTGGGACAGGAGAGGTTGAGGGTAGCTGTAGGGTGGGACAGGAGGGGTTGAGGGTAGCTGTAGGGTGGGACAGGAGAGGTTGAGGGTAGCTGTAGGGTTGGACAGGAGGGGTTGAGGGTAGCTGTAGGGTGGGACAGGAGGGGTTGAAGGTAGCTGTAGGGTGGGACAGGAGGGGTTGAGGGTAGCTGTAGGGTGGGACAGGAGGGGTTGAGTGTAGCTGTAAGGTGGGACAGGAGGGGTTGAGGGTAGCTGTAGGGTGGGACAGGAGGGGTTGAGGGTAGCTGTAGGGTGGGACAGGAGGGGTTGAGGGTAGCTGTAGGGTGGGACAAGAGGGTAGCTGAGGGTAGCTGTAGGGTGGGACAGGAGGGGTTGAGGGTAGCTGTAGGGTAGGACAGGAGGGGTTGAAGTTAGCTGTAGGGTGGGACTGGAGGGGTTGAGGGTAGCTGTAGGGTGGGACAGGAGAGGTTGAGGGTAGCTGTAGGGTGGGACAGGAGGGATTGAGGGTAGCTGTAGGGTGGGACAGGAGGGGTTGAGGGTAGCTGTATGGTGGGACAAGAGGGGTTGAGGGTAGCTGTAGGGTGGGACAGGAGGGGTTGAGGGTTGCTGTAGGGTGGGGCAGGAGAGGTTGAGGGTAGCTGTAGGGTGGGACAGGAGGGGTTGAGGGTAGCTGTAGGGTTGGACAGGAGAGGTTGAGGGTAGCTGTAGGGTGGGACAGGAGGGGTTGAGGGTAGCTGTAGGGTGGGACAGGAGGGGTTGAGGGTAGCTGTAGGGTGGGACAGGAGGGGTTGAGGGTAGCTGTAGGGTGGGACAGGAGAGGTTGAGGGTAGCTGTAGGGTGGGACAGGAGGGGTTGAGGGTAGCTGTAGGGTGGAACAGGAGAGGTTGAGGGTAGCTGTAGGGTTGGACAGGAGGGGTTGAGGGTAGCTGTAGGGTGGGACAGGAGGGGTTGAGGGTAGCTGTAGGGTGGGACAGGAGGGGTTGAGGGTAGCTGTAGGGTGGGACAGGAGGGGTTGAGGGTAGCTGTAAGGTGGGACAGGAGGGGTTGAGGGTAGCTGTAGGGTGGGACAGGAGGGGTTGAGGGTAGCTGTAGGGTGGGACAAGAGGGGTTGAGGGTAGCTGTAGGGTGGGACAAGAGGGTAGCTGAGGGTAGCTGTAGGGTGGGACAGGAGGGGTTGAGGGTAGCTGTAGGGTAGGACAATAGGGGTTGAAGGTAGCTGTAGGGTGGGACTGGTGGGGTTGAGGGTAGCTGTAGGGTGGGACAGGAGGGGTTGAGGGTAGCTGTAGGTTGGGACAGGAGGGGTTGAGGGTAGCTATAGGGTGGGACAGGAGGGGTTGAGGGTAGCTGTAGGGTGGGACAGGAGAGGTTGAGGGTAGCTGTAGGGTGGGACAGGAGGGATTGAGGGTAGCTGTAGGGTGGGACAGGAGGGGTTGAGGGTAGCTGTATGGTGGGACAAGAGGGGTTGAGGGTAGCTGTAGGGTGGGACAGGAGGGGTTGAGGGTTGCTGTAGGGTGGGGCAGGAGAGGTTGAGGGTAGCTGTAGGGTGGGACAGGAGGGGTTGAGGGTAGCTGTAGGGTTGGACAGGAGAGGTTGAGGGTAGCTGTAGGGTGGGACAGGAGGGGTTGAGGGTAGCTGTAGGGTGGGACAGGAGGGGTTGAGGGTAGCTGTAGGGTGGGACAGGAGGGGTTGAGGGTAGCTGTAGGGTGGGACAGGAGAGGTTGAGGGTAGCTGTAGGGTGGGACAGGAGGGGTTGAGGGTAGCTGTAGGGTGGAACAGGAGAGGTTGAGGGTAGCTGTAGGGTTGGACAGGAGGGGTTGAGGGTAGCTGTAGGGTGGGACAGGAGGGGTTGAGGGTAGCTGTAGGGTGGGACAGGAGGGGTTGAGGGTAGCTGTAGGGTGGGACAGGAGGGGTTGAGGGTAGCTGTAAGGTGGGACAGGAGGGGTTGAGGGTAGCTGTAGGGTGGGACAGGAGGGGTTGAGGGTAGCTGTAGGGTGGGACAGGAGGGGTTGAGGGTAGCTGTAGGGTGGGACAAGAGGGTAGCTGAGGGTAGCTGTAGGGTGGGACAGGAGGGGTTGAGGGTAGCTGTAGGGTAGGACAATAGGGGTTGAAGGTAGCTGTAGGGTGGGACTGGAGGGGTTGAGGGTAGCTGTAGGGTGGGACAGGAGGGGTTGAGGGTAGCTGTAGGTTGGGACAGGAGAGGTTGAGGGTAGCTATAGGGTGGGACAGGAGGGGTTGAGGGTAGCTGTAGGGTGGGACAGGAGGGGTTGAAGGTAGCTGTAGGGTGGGACAGGAGGGATTGAGGGTAGCTGTAGGGTGGGACAGGAGGGGTTGAAGGTAGCTGTAGGGTGGGGCAGGAGGGGTTGAGGGTAGCTGTAGGGTGGGACAGGAGGGGTTGAGGGTATCTGTAGGGTGGGACAGGTGGGGTTGAGGGTAGCTCTAGAGTGGGACAGGAGGGGTTGAGGGTAGCTGTAGGGTGGGACAGGAGGGGTTGAAGGTAGCTGTAGGGTGGGACAGGAGGGGTTGAGGGTAGCTGTAGGGTGGGACAGGAGGGGTTGAGGGTAGCTGTATGGTGGGACAGGAGGGGTTGAGGGTAGCTGTAGGGTGGGACAGGAGGAGTTGAGGGTAGCTGTAGGGTGGGACAGGAGGGATTGAGGGTAGCTGTAGGGTGGGACAGGAGGGGTTGAGGGTAGCTGTATGGTGGGACAAGAGGGGTTGAGGGTAGCTGTATGGTGGGACAAGAGGGGTTGAGGGTAGCTGTAGGGTGGGACAGGAGGGGTTGAGGGTTGCTGTAGGGTGGGACAGGAGAGGTTGAGGGTAGCTGTAGGGTAGGACAGGAGGGGTTGAAGTTAGCTGTAGGGTGGGACTGGAGGGGTTGAGGGTAGCTGTAGGGTGGGACAGGAGAGGTTGAGGGTAGCTGTAGGGTGGGACAGGAGGGATTGAGGGTAGCTGTAGGGTGGGACAGGAGGGGTTGAGGGTAGCTGTATGGTGGGACAAGAGGGGTTGAGGGTAGCTGTAGGGTGGGACAGGAGGGGTTGAGGGTTGCTGTAGGGTGGGGCAGGAGAGGTTGAGGGTAGCTGTAGGGTGGGACAGGAGGGGTTGAGGGTAGCTGTAGGGTTGGACAGGAGAGGTTGAGGGTAGCTGTAGGGTGGGACAGGAGGGGTTGAGGGTAGCTGTAGGGTGGGACAGGAGGGGTTGAGGGTAGCTGTAGGGTGGGACAGGAGGGGTTGAGGGTAGCTGTAGGGTGGGACAGGAGAGGTTGAGGGTAGCTGTAGGGTGGGACAGGAGGGGTTGAGGGTAGCTGTAGGGTGGAACAGGAGAGGTTGAGGGTAGCTGTAGGGTTGGACAGGAGGGGTTGAGGGTAGCTGTAGGGTGGGACAGGAGGGGTTGAGGGTAGCTGTAGGGTGGGACAGGAGGGGTTGAGGGTAGCTGTAGGGTGGGACAGGAGGGGTTGAGGGTAGCTGTAAGGTGGGACAGGAGGGGTTGAGGGTAGCTGTAGGGTGGGACAGGAGGGGTTGAGGGTAGCTGTAGGGTGGGACAGGAGGGGTTGAGGGTAGCTGTAGGGTGGGACAAGAGGGTAGCTGAGGGTAGCTGTAGGGTGGGACAGGAGGGGTTGAGGGTAGCTGTAGGGTAGGACAATAGGGGTTGAAGGTAGCTGTAGGGTGGGACTGGAGGGGTTGAGGGTAGCTGTAGGGTGGGACAGGAGGGGTTGAGGGTAGCTGTAGGTTGGGACAGGAGGGGTTGAGGGTAGCTATAGGGTGGGACAGGAGGGGTTGAGGGTAGCTGTAGGGTGGGACAGGAGGGCTTGAAGGTAGCTGTAGGGTGGGACAGGAGGGATTGAGGGTAGCTGTAGGGTGGGACAGGAGGGGTTGAAGGTAGCTGTAGGGTGGGGCAGGAGGGGTTGAGGGTAGCTGTAGGGTGGGACAGGAGGGGTTGAGGGTATCTGTAGGGTGGGACAGGTGGGGTTGAGGGTAGCTCTAGAGTGGGACAGGAGGGGTTGAGGGTAGCTGTAGGGTGGGACAGGAGGGGTTGAAGGTAGCTGTAGGGTGGGACAGGAGGGGTTGAGGGTAGCTGTAGGGTAGGACAGGAGGGGTTGAAGTTAGCTGTAGGGTGGGACTGGAGGGGTTGAGGGTAGCTGTAGGGTGGGACAGGAGAGGTTGAGGGTAGCTGTAGGGTGGGACAGGAGGGATTGAGGGTAGCTGTAGGGTGGGACAGGAGGGGTTGAGGGTAGCTGTATGGTGGGACAAGAGGGGTTGAGGGTAGCTGTAGGGTGGGACAGGAGGGGTTGAGGGTTGCTGTAGGGTGGGGCAGGAGAGGTTGAGGGTAGCTGTAGGGTGGGACAGGAGGGGTTGAGGGTAGCTGTAGGGTTGGACAGGAGAGGTTGAGGGTAGCTGTAGGGTGGGACAGGAGGGGTTGAGGGTAGCTGTAGGGTGGGACAGGAGGGGTTGAGGGTAGCTGTAGGGTGGGACAGGAGGGGTTGAGGGTAGCTGTAGGGTGGGACAGGAGAGGTTGAGGGTAGCTGTAGGGTGGGACAGGAGGGGTTGAGGGTAGATGTAGGGTGGAACAGGAGAGGTTGAGGGTAGCTGTAGGGTTGGACAGGAGGGGTTGAGGGTAGCTGTAGGGTGGGACAGGAGGGGTTGAGGGTAGCTGTAGGGTGGGACAGGAGGGGTTGAGGGTAGCTGTAGGGTGGGACAGGAGGGGTTGAGGGTAGCTGTAAGGTGGGACAGGAGGGGTTGAGGGTAGCTGTAGGGTGGGACAGGAGGGGTTGAGGGTAGCTGTAGGGTGGGACAGGAGGGGTTGAGGGTAGCTGTAGGGTGGGACAAGAGGGTAGCTGAGGGTAGCTGTAGGGTGGGACAGGAGGGGTTGAGGGTAGCTGTAGGGTAGGACAATAGGGGTTGAAGGTAGCTGTAGGGTGGGACTGGAGGGGTTGAGGGTAGCTGTAGGGTGGGACAGGAGGGGTTGAGGGTAGCTGTAGGTTGGGACAGGAGGGGTTGAGGGTAGCTATAGGGTGGGACAGGAGGGGTTGAGGGTAGCTGTAGGGTGGGACAGGAGGGGTTGAAGGTAGCTGTAGGGTGGGACAGGAGGGATTGAGGGTAGCTGTAGGGTGGGACAGGAGGGGTTGAAGGTAGCTGTAGGGTGGGGCAGGAGGGGTTGAGGGTAGCTGTAGGGTGGGACAGGAGGGGTTGAGGGTATCTGTAGGGTGGGACAGGTGGGGTTGAGGGTAGCTCTAGAGTGGGACAGGAGGGGTTGAGGGTAGCTGTAGGGTGGGACAGGAGGGGTTGAAGGTAGCTGTAGGGTGGGACAGGAGGGGTTGAGGGTAGCTGTAGGGTGGGACAGGAGGGGTTGAGGGTAGCTGTATGGTGGGACAAGAGGGGTTGAGGGTAGCTGTAGGGTGGGACAGGAGGGGTTGAGGGTAGCTGTATGGTGGGACAGGAGGGGTTGAGGGTAGCTGTAGGGTGGGACAGGAGGAGTTGAGGTTAGCTGTAGGGTGGGACAGGAGGGATTGAGGGTAGCTGTAGGGTGGGACAGGAGGGGTTGAGGGTAGCTGTATGGTGGGACAAGAGGGGTTGAGGGTAGCTGTAGGGTGGGACAGGAGGGGTTGAGGGTTGCTGTAGGGTGGGACAGGAGAGGTTGAGGGTAGCTGTAGGGTGGGACAGAAAGGGGTTGAGGGTAGCTGTAGGGTGGGACAGGAGAGGTTGAGGGTAGCTGTAGGGTGGGACAGGAGGGGTTGAGGGTAGCTGTAGGGTGGGACAGGAGGGGTTGAGGGTAGCTGTAGGGTGGGACAGGAGGGGTTGAGGGTAGCTGAAGGGTGGGACAGGAGAGGTTGAGGGTAGCTGTAGGGTGGGACAGGAGGGGTTGAGGGTAGCTGTAGGGTGGGACAGGAGAGGTTGAGGGTAGCTGTAGGGTGGGACAGGAGGGGTTGAGGGTAGCTGTAGGGTGGGACAGGAGGGGTTGAGGGTAGCTGTAGGGTGGGACAGGAGGGGTTGAGGGTAGCTGTAGGGTGGGACAGGAGGGGTTGAGGGTAGCTGTAAGGTGGGACAGGAGGGGTTGAGGGTAGCTGTAGGGTGGGACAGGAGGGGTTGAGGGTAGCTGTAGGGTGGGACAGGAGGGGTTGAGGGTAGCTGTAGGGTGGGACAGGAGAGGTTGAGGGTAGCTGTAGGGTGGGACAGGAGGGGTTGAGGGTAGCTATAGGGTGGGACAGGAGGGGTTGAGGGTAGCTGTAGGGTGGGACAGGAGGGGTCGAGGGTAGCTGTAGGGTGGGACAGGAGGGGTTGAGGGTAGCTGTAGGGTGGGACAGGAGAGGTTGAGGGTAGCTGTAGGGTGGGAGAAAAAAGTAATGTCAAATGTACTGTAAAATATACAGTTGAAGTCGGAAGTTTACATACATTTATACTGTATATAGTGCACCTACTGTATATAGTGCACCTACTGTATATAGTGCACCTACTGTATATAGTGCACCTACTGTATATAGTGCACCTACTGTATATAGTGCACCTACTGTATATAGTGCACCTACTGTATATAGTGCACCTACTGTATATAGTGCACCTACTGTATATAGTGTACCTACTGTATATAGTGCACCTACTCTATATAGTGCACCTACTGTATATAGTGCACCTACTGTATATAGTGCACCTACTGTATATAGTGCACCTACTCTATATAGTGCACCTACTGTATATAGTGCACCTACTGTATATAGTGCACCTACTCTATATAGTGCACCTACTGTATATAGTGCACCTACTGTATATAGTGCACCTACTGTATATAGTGCACCTACTGTATATAGTGCACCTACTGTATATAGTGCACCTACTGTATATAGTGCACCTACTGTATATTGTGCACCTACTGTATATAGTGCACCTACTCTATATAGTGCACCTACTGTATATAGTGCACCTACTGTATATAGTGCACCTACTGTATATAGGGCACGTACTGTATATAGTGCACCTACTCTATATAGTGCACCTACTGTATATAGTGCACCTACTGTATATAGGGCACGTACTGTATATAGTGCACCTACTGTATATAGTGCACCTACTGTATATAGTGCACCTACTGTATATAGTGCACCTACTGTATATAGTGCACCTACTGTATATAGTGCACCTACTGTATATAGTGCACCTACTGTATATAGTGCACCTACTGTATATAGTGCACCTACTGTATATAGTGCACCTACTCTATATAGTGCACCTACTGTATATAGTGCACCTACTGTATATAGTGCACCTACTGTATATAGTGCACCTACTCTATATAGTGCACCTACTGTATATAGTGCACCTACTGTATATAGTGCACCTACTGTATATAGTTCACCTACTGTATATAGTGCACCTACTGTATATAGTGCACCTACTGTATATAGTGCACCTACTGTATATAGTGCACCTACTGTATATAGTGCACCTACTGTATATAGTGCACCTACTGTATATAGTGCACCTACTCTATATAGTGCACCTACTGTATATAGTGCACCTACTGTATATAGTGCACCTACTGTATATAGTGCACGTACTGTATATAGTGCACCTACTGTATATAGTGCACCTACTGTATATAGTGCACCTACTGTATATAGTGCACCTACTGTATATAGTGCACCTACTGTATATAGTGCACCTACTGTATATAGTGCACCTACTGTATATAGTGCACCTACTGTATATAATGCACCTACTGTATATAGGGCACGTACTGTATATAGTGCACCTACTCTATATAGTGCACCTACTGTATATAATGCACCTGCTGTATATAGGGCACGTACTGTATATAGTGCACCTACTCTATATAGTGCACCTACTGTATATAGTGCACCTACTGTATATAGGGCACGTACTGTATATAGTGCACCTACTCTATATAGGGCACGTACTGTATATAGTGCACCTACTGTATATAGTGCACCTACTGTATATAGTGCACCTACTGTATATAGGGCACGTACTGTATATAGTGCACCTACTCTATATAGTGCACGTACTGTATATAGTGCACCTACTCTATATAGTGCACCTACTGTATATAGTGCACCTACTGTATATAGGGCACGTACTGTATATAGTGCACCTACTCTATATAGTGCACGTACTGTATATAGTGCACCTACTCTATATAGTGCACCTACTGTATATAGCGCACCTACTGTATATAGTGCACCTACTCTATATAGTGCACCTACTGTATATAGGGCACCTACTGTATATAGTGCACCTACTCTATATAGTGCACCTATATAGTGCACCTGATGTAGATTATCTAATGATAAGCTGTAGACCACACTATTTGCCTAGAGAGTTTTCATCTATACTTTTCGTGGGTGTTTATTTACCACCACAGACAGATGCTGACACTAAGATCACACTCAGTCAGCTGTATAAGAAAATAAGCAAACAGGAAACTGCTCACCCAGAGGCGACGCTCCTAGTGGCCGGGGACTTTATTGCAGGGGAACTTAAATCAGTTTCAATCAACATGTTAAATGTGCATCCAGAGTGGAGAAAAATTCTAGATCATCTGTATTCCACACACAGAGACGCCTACAAAGCCATTGCCCTCCAGTTGGCAAATCTGACTTTTATTTTATCCTCCTGATTCCTGCTTACAAGCAAAAATTAAAGCAGGAAGCACCAGTCTATAAAAAAAGTGGTCAGATGAAGCAGATGCTAAGCTACAGGACTGTTTTACTATCGCAGACTGGATCATGTTCCGGGATTCTTCCGATGGCATTGAGGAGTACACCACATCAGACACTGTCTTCATCAATAAGTGCATCAATGTTGTCATCCCCACAGTGACTGTACGTACATACCCCAACCAGAAGCCATGGATTACAGGCAACATCCGCACTGAGCTAAAGGGTAGAGCTGCCGCTTTCAAGGTGCGGAACTCTAACCTGGAAGCTTATAAGAAATCCTGCTATGTCCTCCGACGAACCATCAAACAGGCATCAAGCAACATTAAATCGTACTACACCGGCTCCGATGCTTGTCTTATGTGGCAGGGCTTGTAGACCGTTACAGACAACAACGGGAAGCACAGCTGCAAGCTGCCCAGTGACACAAGCCTACCAGACGAGCTAAATCACTTCTCTGCTCGCTTCGAGGCAAGCAATACTTTTCTATTGTTCACCCAATGCCTCTTTTTTACTTAAAAATTACACCTGTTGGTTAGGGCCTGTAAGTAAGCATTTCACTGTCAGGTCTACATCTGTTGGTTAGGGCCTGTAAGTAAGCATTTCACTGTCAGGTCTACATCTGTTGGTTAGGGCCTGTAAGTAAGCATTTCACTGTCAGGTCTACATCTGTTGGTTAGGGCCTGTAAGTAAGCATTTCACTGTCAGGTCTACACCAGTTGGTTAGGGCCTGTAAGTAAGCATTTCACTGTCAGGTCTACATCTGTTGGTTAGGGCCTGTAAGTAAGCATTTCACTGTCAGGTCTACATCTGTTGGTTAGGGCCTGTAAGTAAGCATTTCACTGTCAGGTCTACATCTGTTGGTTAGGGCCTGTAAGTAAGCATTTCACTGTCAGGTCTACATCAGTTGGTTAGGGCCTGTAAGTAAGCATTTCACTGTCAGGTCTACATCTGTTGGTTAGGGCCTGTAAGTAAGCATTTCACTGTCAGGTCTACATCTGTTGGTTAGGGCCTGTAAGTAAGCATTTCACTGTCAGGTCTACATCTGTTGGTTAGGGCCTGTAAGTAAGCATTTCACTGTCAGGTCTACACCAGTTGGTTAGGGCCTGTAAGTAAGCATTTCACTGTCAGGTCTACATCTGTTGGTTAGGGCCTGTAAGTAAGCATTTCACTGTCAGGTCTACATCTGTTGGTTAGGGCCTGTAAGTAAGCATTTCACTGTCAGGTCTACACCTGTTGGTTAGGGCCTGTAAGTAAGCATTTCACTGTCAGGTCTACATCTGTTGGTTAGGGCCTGTAAGTAAGCATTTCACTGTCAGGTCTACATCTGTTGGTTAGGGCCTGTAAGTAAGCATTTCACTGTCAGGTCTACATCTGTTGGTTAGGGCCTGTAAGTAAGCATTTCACTGTCAGGTCTACATCTGTTGGTTAGGGCCTGTAAGTAAGCATTTCACAGTCAGGTCTACATCTGTTGGTTAGGGCCTGTAAGTAAACATTTCACTGTCAGGTCTACATCTGTTGGTTAGGGCCTGTAAGTAAACATTTCACTGTCAGGTCTACATCTGTTGGTTAGGGCCTGTAAGTAAACATTTCACTGTCAGGTCTACATCTGTTGGTTAGGGCCTGTAAGTAAGCATTTCACTGTCAGGTCTACATCTGTTGGTTAGGGCCTGTAAGTAAGCATTTCACTGTCAGGTCTACATCTGTTGGTTAGGGCCTGTAAGTAAGCATTTCACTGTCAGGTCTACATCTGTTGGTTAGGGCCTGTAAGTAAGCATTTCACTGTCAGGTCTACATCTGTTGGTTAGGGCCTGTAAGTAAGCATTTCACTGTCAGGTCTACATCTGTTGGTTAGGGCCTGTAAGTAAGCATTTCACTGTCAGGTCTACATCTGTTGGTTAGGGCCTGTAAGTAAGCATTTCACTGTCAGGTCTACATCTGTTGGTTAGGGCTTGTAAGTAAGCATTTCACTGTCAGGTCTACATCTGTTGGTTAGGGCCTGTAAGTAAGCATTTCACTGTCAGGTCTACATCTGTTGGTTAGGGCCTGTAAGTAAGCATTTCACTGTCAGGTCTACATCTGTTGGTTAGGGCCTGTAAGTAAGCATTTCACTGTCAGGTCTACATCTGTTGGTTAGGGCCTGTAAGTAAGCATTTCACTGTCAGGTCTACATCTGTTGGTTAGGGCCTGTAAGTAAGCATTTCACTGTCAGGTCTACATCTGTTGGTTAGGGCCTGTAAGTAAGCATTTCACAGTCAGGTCTACATCTGTTGGTTAGGGCCTGTAAGTAAGCATTTCACTGTCAGGTCTACATCTGTTGGTTAGGGCCTGTAAGTAAGCATTTCACTGTCAGGTCTACATCTGTTGGTTAGGGCCTGTAAGTAAGCATTTCACTGTCAGGTCTACATCTGTTGGTTAGGGCCTGTAAGTAAGCATTTCACTGTCAGGTCTACATCTGTTGGTTAGGGCCTGTAAGTAAGCATTTCACTGTCAGGTCTACATCTGTTGGTTAGGGCCTGTAAGTAAGCATTTCACTGTCAGGTCTACATCTGTTGGTTAGGGCTTGTAAGTAAGCATTTCACTGTCAGGTCTACATCTGTTGGTTAGGGCTTTTAAGTAAGCATTTCACTGTCAGGTCTACATCTGTTGGTTAGGGCCTGTAAGTAAGCATTTCACTGTCAGGTCTACATCTGTTGGTTAGGGCTTGTAAGTAAGCATTTCACTGTCAGGTCTACATCTGTTGGGTAGGGCCTGTAAGTAAGCATTTCACTGTCAGGTCTACATCTGTTGGTTAGGGCCTGTAAGTAAGCATTTCACTGTCAGGTCTACATCTGTTGTTCTTGGCGCACGTGACAAATACAATGACCAGGGCCCATAAGGAATTGGGTCCCATTTGAGACAGAACCCACAACATAGACAGTCAAGGTTACTACAATACAATGATATGTCGGCAACGACAAATACATTTTTCCCCCCTATTCCTAATTAAAGCTAGTTGATTACCGTTTAGATCAGAGAAACTAATTATTACAATCACCATAGCAACTTTTCCGTATGGGTAACCTCACGACGGAGCAATTTAAACTTCATAATATGAATCATATCCATAACTTCAACACATTCACTATTCTACACAGCAAAAACACACAGGCAGAGTTCCGTAGCTCTAATCACCTGTTGCTATAGTTACAAGGGATTATAAAGACAAAGAGAGTCACACGCTCTCTGTATAGTTACGGGGGGGAAATGAGGTAGAGGAATCTGTGTGTGCAACAGGTGAGGGTGAGGAGTCACTTTGAAAGACAAGTCCCTATGGAATGGAAGAGATGGTTACTAGACACGTGTTGATTTCAGATGTTTGACAGGAATACTGTACTCCAGGGATCATCACTAGAGACACATGTTGATTTCAGATGTTTGACAGGAATACTGAACTCCAGGGATCATCACTAGAGACACATGTTGATTTCAGATGTTTGACAGGAATACTGTACTCCAGGGATCATCACTAGAGACACATGTTGATTTCAGATGTTTGACAGGAATACTGTACTCCAGGGATCATCACTAGAGACACATGTTGATTTCAGATGTTTAACAGGAATACTGTACTCCAGGGATCATCACTAGAGACACGTGTTGATTTCAGATGATTGACAGGAATACTGTACTCCAGGGATCATCACTAGAGACACGTGTTGATTTCAGATGATTGACAGGTGTACTATACAGCCAGTGTTTACTGACCAACTGTTCACCCAGGTGGGACCAGTTCACCACACAGTTGTCTATGTGTTTACAAGCTAAATTACAACACACACTTGCAGACACACACACACACACACACACACACACACACACACACACACACACACACACACACACACACACAAAAAACACACACACACACACACACACACACACACACACACACACACACACACACACACACACACACACAAAAAAAAAAACACACACACAAAAATACACACATACACACATAAATACACAAACTCACACACACACACACACACAAAAAAAACACACACACAAAAATACACACACACACACACACACATAAACACACACACATAAACACACACACACACACACACACACACACACACACACACACACACACACACACACACACACACACACACACACACACACACACACACACACACACACACACACACACACACACACACACATAAACATCACGGTGCAGTGTTGGAACTCCGTGGTCTTCCATATTTAGAAGCAGAGGTCTTAATCGTGTTAGGAAGACAAGGTCCTTCATTATAAAATGTTCTCCTCTTTCGTTCATTTCCTCCCTCTCTTCACCTCCTCCTGTCGCCACGGCGATTACGCTCCCTCCCTCCGTCCTCCGAGGGATGAGAGGATTCACTCACTGAGCTTTGAACATGAAAGGAAGAAGGAAAACAACAACAAAAACAACAACATCAACATGGAAGGGAAGCGTGAGTCGGTGTGTGTTTGACGAGGGGGGACAGTTTGTGTGTGTGTGCACATTTTAAGGATAAGGGTTGAAAGGAGATATTATAATTTTCTCCCACACCTATTCATATCCATTTCTTAAAATATATATATATATATGTATATTTGCCTGTTATTTTTCATTCATCTGTAAAACCTGTCTGGAGGTAAAGAGCTAGAGAATTGATTTCTGACACTGGGTGCGTTTCAAATGATACTCTATTACCTTTGCAGGACACTCATTTCCAGCAGGACCCATAGTGCTTTGTGGCAAAAGTAAATCACTTTATAGGGTATCAGGTGCCATTTGGGAACTGAAGGAGACAGTAGAGGAGGAGGAGAGGAAGGAGAGGAGGAGGAGAGGATAGAGGAGAGAAAGAGAGCGAGAGAGAGAAAGAGACATCGAGAGAGTCGGCTGTTAATCACGAGGCTCCATTCAGAATGACAGATCTTTGATTTTCCTCTGCCTCTGTCACTGTAATTTATCCCAAACCCCTTTAGTCCAGCCAAACACTAAACACAATGCAGAGCATGCTACCCAGACAGCGTAGCTCACCGTGAATGGAGGGCTAGTTTTAAAGGCCAGAAGACATTTCAATAGCAGACACATTACCACTGTCAAGACCTTGCTACAGAGAGTCATTTACTACGGTGGCCAGGAGGGGCCAGTACAGTTGGAGATTTACTGGGGGCATCAGTCTCACAGCTTTCCCTGTTGACATCTCACACACACAGACACACACACACACACGCACACGCACACACATGCACGCACACACACACACACACACACACAGTTTTAAGATGAGTCAACAATCTAAGTACGGCAGACAGTCATCATCACTCCAACAACAACAACAGAAGCAACATCAGACTGTTTAAAATAAACTCCTTTCATTATCTCCAAACTCCCATGAATACCACGTTTAAACAGATAACTCAGCAACCATTATCTCTCTCTGTCAACTGTTTAAAAGGAGAGGATGAAACGTAAGTAACTGTTCATGACAATGTACAGTATTTTATTGTGTTGTTGATCATTGGATTCAGGCTCACTCACTCAGCCATCCCTGTGGTTCCAGCTGGCAGCAACAAAGGCTCTCCACCTGTGTTGGTCTCTGCCCACCTCCTCCACTGTGCTCCAGCTCTGTTGGTCTCTGCCTACCTTCTCCACTGTGCTCCAGCTCTGTTGGTCTCCGCATACCTCCTCCACCGTGTTCAAACTCTGTTAGTCTCCGCCCACCTCCTCCACCGTGCTCCAGCTCTGTTAGTCTCCGCCCACCTCCTCCACTGTGTTCCAGCTCTGTTAGTCTCCGCCCACCTCCTCCACCGTGCTCCAGCTCTGTTAGTCTCCGCCCACCTCCTCCACTGTGCTCCAGCTCTGTTGGTTTCTGCCCACCTCCTCCACCGTGCTCCAGCTCTGTTGGGCTCCGCCCACCTCCTCCACCGTGCTCCAGCTCTGTTGGTCTCTGCCCACCTCCTCCACCATGCTCCAGCTCTGTTAGTCTCCGCCCACCTCCTCCACCGTGCTCCAGCTCTGTTGGTCTCTGCCCACCTCCTCCACCATGCTCCAGCTCTGTTGGTCTCCGCCCACCTCCTCCACCGTGCTCCAGCTCTGTTGGTCTCCGCCCACCTCCTCCACCGTGCTCCAGCTCTGCTGATGTAGTTGGAGATCAGACTCCATCCACCATGTTGTCTTGGGCTTCCCCCTGTTGCACCTGTACTCTTTCTTAGAACGCGCCCAATCTAACTCCAGCCTTGTATCTTCAGTATTGTATTCACAGGCACATCAACTGAAAGCAAAAGCAAAATGGTAGGTTTGTTAGTTTTTCAAGTGGTAGTTTATCCATGTCTGCCCATTTAGCAAATGTTATGTAATGGTTGTGTGAGTTCTGAGGTAACTCGTGGTCTATATGCATGGAAGCATGTAGGATATGGTTCAGGACTACACACCTCATCACCTGACATGTTGTGCCATCATTCTATCAAACACCGCTGACCTGAGGGTTGTCGACACACAATTACTACTACTACTACTATAATGGTCCACAATAACCGTCTACAGTACAACGCTACTTTATGGTGCCAACATCGAGTTTAAAAGTGTCTTGTTGAGATGACAACTGAGTTGTTCCTCTCAGTAACTTTCCCCTGAACTGAGTTCCCCCCCAACATCAAAGACATCTCATTTTCCCTTATCCTCTGTGGGAAATAATAAACAAATCATATTCATCTTTGTAGACAGGGCATGCATGGCACCCTATTCCCTTTCTAGTGCACTTCTTTTGGTGGGCTCTGGTCAGAAGTAGTGTGCTGTATAGGGATTAAGGTGCCATTTGGGATGCATGAAAAAATAAGAAAGAAAAAGAAAACGAAGTGAAGTGAAGAACAAAGCGTCATGACAACGAAGCATCATGACGACGAGCACAAAGAGCCATGGCAACGAAGCATCATGACAACGGGCACAAAGCGTCACGACAACGACGGAATATATAGTTTCTGCCACATTGTCATTTTCATATTTTCCCAACGATTACACCAAAAGTGCATCGAAAGAAGAAATGGACTCCGCTGCACCTTCCGGGCGGGAGCACATTGGAGGGACTTCACACACGTAGCAATTAACACAATTATGTCCTCTGTTGTGTGAAATAACTGGTAGTAAAAATCACCGAGCGTCGATGGGATGGAGGTGGATCAGGAAATCAGTTAAGATTGTGTTCAGCAAACTGAACAGGAAAATGACAGTGTGGGAAGGATCTAATTCTACAACAAAGTAACTGTTTCATGACCAAGCACAGTCGCATGTTTATACAGTTAGAAGATAGAACTAGTGAAAGACCTGTTCTGTGGGGGGGGGGGGGGGGGGGGGGGCAACCATATTGGAATCTAATGCCTCTTCTCTCCTCAGTTAGTGTTTGTTTGTGCAGGTATCTGAGAGTAATTGGCAAAACATAATCTAATTCAAGTGAGGTCGTTGTCTGTCAATATGTCTGACAGCCAATTGCTTCCCATTCAAGTAAATTGTTGTTAAGTGTCTATCTTTCCCCAGGTCAAATTAACTGACTGAGAGAGAGAGAAACAGAAGAGAGAGAGAAACAGGAGAGAGAGAGAAACAGGAGAGAGAGAGAAACAGGAGAGAGAGAGAAACAGGAGAGAGAGAGAAACAGGAGAGAGAGAAACAGGAGAGAGAGAGAAACAGAAGAGAGAGAGAGAAACAGCAGAGAGAGAGAAACAGGAGAGAGAGAGAAACAGGAGAGAGAAACAGCAGAGAGAGAGAGAGAAACAGGAGAGAGAGAAACAGGAGAGAGAAACAGCATAGAGAGAGAGAGAAACAGGAGAGAGAGAAACAGGAGAGAGAGAGAAACAGGAGAGAGAAACAGCAGAGAGAGAGAGAGAAACAGGAGAGAGAGAAACAGGAGAGAGAAACAGCATAGAGAGAGAGAGAAACAGGAGAGAGAGAGACACAGCAGAGAGAGAAACAGGAGAGAGAGAGAAACAGGAGAGAGAGAAACAGGAGAGAGAGAGAAACAGAAGAGAGAGAGAGAAACAGCAGAGAGAGAGAAACAGGAGAGAGAGAGAAACAGGAGAGAGAAACAGCAGAGAGAGAGAGAGAAACAGGAGAGAGAGAAACAGGAGAGAGAAACAGCATAGAGAGAGAGAGAAACAGGAGAGAGAGAGACACAGCAGAGAGAGAAACAGGAGAGAGAGAGAAACAGGAGAGAGAGAAACAGGAGAGAGAGAGAAACAGAAGAGAGAGAGAGAAACAGCAGAGAGAGAGAAACAGGAGAGAGAGAGAAACAGGAGAGAGAAACAGCAGAGAGAGAGAGAGAAACAGGAGAGAGAGAAACAGGAGAGAGAAACAGCATAGAGAGAGAGAGAAACAGGAGAGAGAGAGACACAGCAGAGAGAGAAACAGGAGAGAGAGAAACAGGAGAGAGAAACAGCAGAGAGAGAGAGAAACAGGAGAGAGAGAGAAACAGCATAAAGAGAGAGAAACAGGAGAGAGAGAGAAACATGATAGAGAGAAACAGGAGAGAGGGAAACAGAAGAGAGAGAGAGAAAAAGGAGAGAGAGAGAAACAGGAGAGAGAGAGAGAAACAGGAGAGAGAGAGAGAAACAGGAGAGAGAGAGAAACAGGAGAGAGAGAAACAGGAGAGAGAGAGAGAAACAGGAGAGAGAGAGAGAAACAGGAGAGAGAGAAACAGGAGAGAGAGAGAAACAGGAGAGAGAGAGAAACAGGAGAGAGAGAAACAGGAGGGAGAGAGAAACAGGAGAGAGAGAGAAACAGGAGAGAGAGAGAAACAGGAGAGAGAGAAACAGGAGAGAGAGAGAAACAGGAAAGAGAGAGAAACAGCAGAGAGAGAGAGAGAAACAGGAGAGAGAGAAACAGGAGAGAGAGAGAAATAGAAGAGAGAGAAACAGGAGAGAGAGAGAAACAGGAGAGAGAGAAACATGAGAGAGAGAGAAACAGAAGAGAGAGAGAGAAACAGCAGAGAGAGAGAAACAGGAGAGAGAGAGAAACAGGAGAGAGAAACAGCAGAGAGAGAGAGAGAAACAGGAGAGAGAGAAACAGGAGAGAGAAACAGCATAGAGAAAGAGAGAGACAGGAGAGAGAGAGAGACACAGCAGAGAGAGAAACAGGAGAGAGAGAAACAGGAGAGAGAAACAGCAGAGAGAGAGAGAAACAGGAGAGAGAGAGAAACAGCAGAGTGAGAGAAACAGGAGAGAGAGAGAGAGAAACAGGAGGGAGAGAAACAGGAGAGAGAGAGAAACAGGAGAGAGAGAGAAACATGATAGAGAGAAACAGGAGAGAGGGAAACAGAAGAAAGAGAGAAACAGGAGAGAGAGAAACAGGAGAGAGAAAGAAACAGAAGAGAGAGAGAAACAGGAGAGAGAGAGAAACACGAGAGAGAAAGAAACATAAGAGAGAGAGAAACAGGAGAGAGAGAGAAACAGGAGAGGGAGAAACAGGAGAGAGAGAGAAATAAAAGAGAGAGAAACAGGAGAGAGAGAAACAGGAGAGAGAAAGAAACAGATCACCACATCACCATCTCCACTATGCTGCCCCGCATATACTTTCATCCCTGTACCATTCAGAAACTCAACGCTGACATCCCGAACGTACACGTTGCTCACCACCCAACAATCACCCCAGAGCATCTGCACGACCACTCCCACCTGCGGAAGCAGACAGTAGAGATGTTTGCCAAGTCTCTAAAGGACGTGGCACTTGGTAGACAAACACGCCATACCGCACTGGACAGAGGACCACCCAGAGACACCTACCAGACCACTGCACCACCAAGGAGCCCCAGGCCCCTTCAACACCACACCATACCCAGCGCACCCCACAGGCCCCGCAAACCACCAGAGTATCACCACTTCCATCGGCTTAGCCAGACCGGACCTGGCCCAGCCTACTACCTTGCACCAGACCACCACCCTGCCAGACCAGAGAGGAAGCCCCACGTCCCAAAACTGGCCCTCCTCCAGTCCACAGGGCCCAACAGCAGGACCAGCGCAGCTATGCAGAGGTCGTCAGAGGACAGGAGAACCCTGTAGGATTGAGTGAGATTAAACAGCCCCTCCAATACATCTGCACTAAACACCCATGGACGCACGTACACCACACACACACACACACACACACACACACACTGTACTAGATTTTACTTGTTCAATGAATAGGAATATACAGTGGGGAGAACAAGTATTTGATCACTGCCAATTTTGCAGGTTTTCCTACTTACAGTGCCTTGCGAAAGTATTCGCCCCCCTTGAACTTTGCGACCTTTTGCCACATTTCAGGCTTCAAACATAAAGATATAAAACTGTATTTATTTGTGAAGAATCAACAACAAGTGGGACACAATCATGAAGTGGAACGACATTTATTGGATATTTCAAACTTTTTTAACAAATCAAAAACTGAAAAATTGGGCGTGCAAAATTATTCAGCCCCCTTAAGTTAATACTTTGTAGCGCCACCTTTTGCTGCGATTACAGCTGTAAGTCGCTTGGGGTATGTCTCTATCAGTTTTGCACATCGAGAGACTGAATTTTTTTCCCATTCCTCCTTGCAAAACAGCTCGAGCTCAGTGAGGTTGGATGGAGAGCATTTGTGAACAGCAGTTTTCAGTTCTTTCCACAGATTCTCGATTGGATTCAGGTCTGGACTTTGACTTGGCCATTCTAACACCTGGATATGTTTATTTTTGAACCATTCCATTGTAGATTTTGCTTTATGTTTTGGATCATTGTCTTGTTGGAAGACAAATCTCCGTCCCAGTCTCAGGTCTTTTGCAGACTCCATCAGGTTTTCTTCCAGAATGGTCCTGTATTTGGCTCCATCCATCTTCCCATCAATTTTAACCATCTTCCCTGTCCCTGCTGAAGAAAAGCAGGCCCAAACCATGATGCTGCCACCACCATGTTTGACAGTGGGGATGGTGTGTTCAGGGTGATGAGCTGTGTTGCTTTTACGCCAAACGTTATGTTTTGCAAGTTCAATTTTGGTTTCATCTGACCAGAGCACCTTCTTCCACATGTTTGGTGTGTCTCCCAGGTGGCTTGTGGCAAACTTTAAACAACACTTTTTATGGATATCTTTAAGAAATGGCTTTCTTCTTGCCACTCTTCCATAAAGGCCAGATTTGTGCAATATACGACTGTTGTCCTATGGACAGAGTCTCCCACCTCAGCTGTGGATCTCTGCAGTTCATCCAGAGTGATCATGGGCCTCTTGGCTGCATCTCTGATCAGTCTTCTCCTTGTATGAGCTGAAAGTTTAGAGGGACAGCCAAGTCTTGGTAGATTTGCAGTGGTCTGATACTCCTTCCATTTCAATCTTTTTGTATCCAAATCCGGCTTTAAACTTCTTCACAACAGTATCTCGGACCTGCCTGGTGTGTTCCTTGTTCTTCATGATGCTCTCTGCGCTTTTAACGGACCTCTGAGACTATCACAGTGCAGGTGCATTTATACGGAGACTTGATTACACACAGGTGGATTGTATTTATCATCATTAGTCATTTAGGTCAACATTGGATCATTCAGAGATCCTCACTGAACTTCTGGAGAGAGTTTCCTGCGCTGAAAGTAAAGGGGCTGAATAATTTTGCACGCCCAATTTTTCAGTTTTTGATTTGTTAAAAAAGTTTGAAATATCCAATAAATGTCGTTCCACTTCATGATTGTGTCCCACTTGTTGTTGATTCTTCACAAAAAAATACAGTTTTATATCTTTATGTTTGAAGCCTGAAATGTGGCAAAAGTTCGCAAAGTTCAAGGGGGCCGAATACTTTCGCAAGGCACTGTACAAAGCATGTAGAGGTCTGTAATTATCATAGGTACACTTCAACTGTGAGAGACGGAATCTAAAACAAAAATCCAGAAAATCACATTGTATGATTTTTAATTAATTAATTTGCATTTTATTGCATGACATAATAAAACCTCAAACTAGAGGAATTAAGTTTTGGAAACATCTAAAATACAGTGACCCCCTCTCATATCATTACCAAGCCCTGCACCGCCAAGAGCTGAGCAAAGAAAAGAGTCCCCTCATCCAGCTGGTCCTGGGGCTGAGTTCACAAACCTGTTCTGCTAACACACTGAAGCCTCAGGACCAGAACATCCAATCAAGGTTGCGAGTTCAAACCCCCGAGCTGACAAGGTACAAATCTGTCGTTCTGCCCCTGAACAGGCAGTTAACCCACTGTTCCCAGGCCGTCATTGAAAATAAGAATGTGTTCTTAACTGACTTGCCTGGTTAAATAAAGGTATAAAAAAAAAAAAAAAAAAAAAAAGTGAAGGGGCTTTCCTTTTAACAGAAACAGCAGACCTACTACCACGTGATGGGGCTTTCCTTTTAACAGAAACAGCAGACCTACTACCAAGTGAAGGGGCTTTCCTTTTAACAGAAACAGCAGACCTACTACCACGTGATGGGGCTTTCCTTTTAACAGAAACAGCAGACCTACTACCAAGTGAAGGGGCTTTCCTTTTAACAGAAACAGCAGACCTACTACCACGTGATGGGGCTTTCCTTTTAACAGAAACAGCAGACCTACTACCAAGTGAAGGGGCTTTCCTTTTAACAGAAACAGCAGACCTACTACCAAGTGAAGGGGCTTTCATTTATATGAAGAGCTTTATTATTTTATCAGAAACAGCAGGGGCAGATTAGGACACACAGTTGAAGTTGGAAGTTTACATTCACCGTAGCAAAATACATTTAAACAGAGTTTTTCACAACTCGTGACATTTAATCCTGGTAAAAATGGCCTTTCTTAGGTCAATTAGGATCACCACTTTATTTTAAGAATGTGAAATGTCAGAATAATAGTAGAGAGAATGATTTATTTCAAATTTCATCACATTCCCAGTGGGTCAGAAGTTTACCTACACTCAATTAGGATTTGGAAGCATTGCCTTTAAATGGTTTAATTTGGGTCAAATATTTCGGGTAGCTTTTCATAACCTTCCCACAATAAGTTGGGTGAATTTTGTCCCATTCCTCCTGACAGAGCTGGTGTACCCGAGTCAGGTTTGTAGGCCTCCTTGCTAGCAAGGAGGCAGTTCTGCCCACAAATGTTGTATAGGATTGAGGTCAGGGCATTGGGGTCAGGGCAACTTTGGAAGTATGCTTGGGGGTCATTGTCCATTTGGAAGACCCATTTGTGACTAAGCTTTAACTTCCTGATGGATTTCTTGAGATGTTGCTTCAATATATCCACATCATTTGCCTCGCTCATGAAGCCATCTATTTTGTGAAGTGCACCAGTCCCTGCTGCGGCAAAGCACCCCCACAACATGATGCTGCCACCCCCGTGCTTCACGGTTGGGATGTTGTTTTTCAGCTTGCAAGCCTCCCCTTTTTCCTCCAAACATAACGATGCTCATTATGGCCAAACAATTCTATTTTTGTTTTCATCAGACCAGAGGACATTTCTCCAAAGAGTACGATCTATGTCCCCATGTGCAGTTGCAAACCATAGTCTGCTTTTTTAATGCGGTTTTGGAGCAAGCTTCTTCCTTGCTGAGCGACCTTTCAGGTTGTGTCGATATAGGACTTGTTTTACTGTGGATATAGATACTTTTATACGTGTTTCCTCCAGCATCTTCACAAGGTCCTTTGCTGTTGTTCTGGGATTGATTTGCACTTTTCGCACCAAAGTACGTTGCCAAGTTTTGAGAATGACACAAATTTTAATTTCAACAAAGTTTACTGCTTCAGTGTCTTTAGATATTTTTGTCATATGTTACTGTGGAATACTGAAGTATAAATATAAGCATTTCATAAGTGTTAAAGGATTTTACTGACAATTACAGGGAGTTGATGCAAAGAGTCAATATTTCCAGTGTTGACCATTCTTTTTCATGAACTCTGCAATCCACCCTGGCATGCTGTCAATTCAATTCTGGTCCACATCCTGACTGATGGCAGCCCTTTCTTGCATGTGGGATTTTGCTTGTCCACCCGCCTCTTGAGGATTGACCACATGTTCCTGGCCATGGACCCAAAATATTGATGTTTTGTTCCCTGAGCCACTTAGTTATCAATTTTGCATTATGGCAAGGTGCTCCATCATGCTGGAAAAGGCATTGTTCATCACCAAACTTTTCCTGGATGGTTGGGAGAAGTTGCTCTCGGAGGATGTGTTGGTATCATTCTTTATTCATGGCTGTGTTCTTAGGCAAAATTGTGAGTGAGCCTCTCTCACTTGGCTGAGAGGCAACCCCATATATGAATGGTCTCAGGATGCTTTACTGCATGACACAGGACTGATGGTAGCGCTCACCATGTCTTCTCCGGACAAGCTTTATTCTGGATGCCCCAAACAATCGGAAAGGGGATTCATCAGAGAAAATGACTTTACCCCAGTCCTCAGCAGTCCAATCCCTGTACCTTTTGCAGAATATCAGTCTGTCCCTGAAGTTTTTCCTGGAGAGTAGTGGCTTCTTTGCTGCCCTTCTTGACACCAGGCCATCCTCCAAAGTCTTCGCCTCACTGTGCGTGCAGATGCACTCACACCTGCCTGCTGCCATTCCTGATCCCACAGCTGAATCAACTTTAGGGGACGGTCCTGGCGCTTGGGCACCCTGAAGCCTTCTTCACAACAATTGAACTGCTCTCCTTGAAGTTCTTGATGATTCGATAAATGGTTGATATAGGTTGCAATCTTACTGGCAGCAATATCCTTGCCTGTGAATGTAACGCTTGTTGTTGGAAGGATGGTCGGACCAAGATGCAGTGTGTGGTAGGGTAATCATTTTTTATTTATGATAATCAGCACAAAAAAACAAGAAAAAGTAGTAAACAAAACATTCAGCTTTGTAGGGCTAAAAAGCAACAATACAAAAACAAGATCCCACAAACAACAGGTGGAAAAGGCTGCCTAAATATGATCCCCAATCAGAGACAATGATAGACAGCTGCCTCTGATTGGGAAACATACCAGGCCAACATAGAAAATACAATATTAGACTACCCACCCTATTCACACCCTGACCTAACCAAAATAGAGAATAAAAACGCACTCTAAGGTCAGGGCGCATCTAGCCTCGTTGGCGGGACGTAAACCCCACTCCACTCGCGGATCCCTCCGCTTCTGTGGAACCGGACCGTGGATCGTAGTCAGAGGAACCAGACCGTAGATCGTCGCCGGGGACTGGTCCATGGATTGTCGCCGGAGGAAACAGACCGTGGATCTTAGTCGGAGGCTCCGGACCGTGAATCGTCGCCAGAGACTCCGGACCGTGGACCTACGATAGTCAGTAAGTTTATTTACGAGAGCGTGCTGCTCTGTTGTACAAGACAATTCATTTATAAGACAATTCATTTACAATACTCATCAAGACAATTAATTTACAATTTATACTGTCTTCTCACCCACACTAACATATGCACACACATTCACACTAACATATGCACACACATTTCCTGCTACCGAGCCGACAAAGAGTAGGGGATTCCGTGAGACTTACTCCCCCTCCTCCCTCTAGATAGGGAGACTCTGGGAAGTACCCTCAGTAGCCCCAGCCAAGGTCGGCACTGACTCTTGCTCAGATAGAACGTTCTGGTCTGTTCTTAAGATACTACTATAGACATATTGTACAGACTATGGCTATACATAATTCGAATCAATTTCATACGATTATATGGCTTCAGTGTGGAATATTCTAGTCATTCATATAAATTCCATCAACAAGCTGGCACAACGCTTTCTGGACAAATGACCACCTTCGCACGGCAAGTGCGGGGGGGGGGGGGTGGCATAGAACGCACTGGGCTGTGAAAGTGCACTGGGGACACAGTGCGTAGAGCCGGCGCAGGATGTACTGGACCCTGGAGGCATACTGGAGACCAGGAGTGCTGAGCCGGCCCAACCCGTCCTGGACAGATACCCACTTTAGCACGACAAGTGCGAGGAGCTGGTACAGAACGCACCGGGCTGTGGAGGCGCACTGGAGACACGGTGCGTAGAACTGGAAAACATGGCACCTGAACGGTGACCAACTCCACATGGTGAGTACAGGGAGTTGGTTCTGGTTCCCACCTTGGCTCCGCCAACCACCCCGTCGTCATCCCTGCTCCCCCCCCCCCCCCCCCCCCCCCAAATTGTTTTGAGGCTGCCTCTCGGGCTTCCGTCGTGGCCGCGAACCCCGGTGTTGTCGTTGTTGTTCCCTCGCTGCCTCCGTCTGCTGCCATGGAAAACGATTCTTTCCGGCCAGGATTTCCTCCCACGTCCAGGATCTCTTCCCATCCAATATATGTCTGCTCCTCCTGGGCACGCTGCTTGGTCCTGGGGTGGTGGGATCTTCTTGTCACGCCCTGACCATAGTTTACTTTGTATTTTCTATGTTTTGATTGGTCAGGGTGTGATCTGAGTGGGTATTCTATGTTTCATGTCTTGTTTGTCTATTTCTATGTTCAGCCTGATATGGTTCTCAGTCAGAGGCAGGTGTTCGTCATTGTCTCTGATTGGGAACCATATTTAGGTAGCCTGGGTTTCACTGTGTATTGGTGGGTGATTGTTCCTGTCCTATGTGTCCCTGTGTTCACACTTTATAGGCTGTTAGGGTTTCGTTTTGTTTTGTAGTATTGTATTGTATTGGAGATTCGTGTTTCGTATTATTAATAAACATGGATCGTAAACCACACGCTGCATTTTGGTCCGACTCTCCTTCGTATGAAGACGAAACTCGTTACAGAATCACCCACCACCAACGGACCAAGCGGCGTGTCAACAGGCAGCAGCAGCAGCAAAAAGAGGAGTTACGTTGTAAGGATTTCTGGACATGGGAGGAAATCCTCGACGGGAGAGGACCCTGGGCTAAACCAGGAGAGTATAGCCGCACCAAGGTGCAGCCGAAGAAGGAACAGAGGCAGCAGGAGCAGCAGCAGCCGCAGTGGGAGAGAGCGTCATGGGAGTATGAATTAGATAATGGTGGACCATGGGCTCAACCGGGAGAATATCGCCGTCCCAAGGAAGAACTGGAGGCGGCGAAAGCTGAGAGGCGCAAATATGAGGAAGTAGCACGACGGAGCGGATGGAAGCCCGAGAGTAAGCCTCAAAAATTTCTTGGGGGGGGCTAACAGGGAGTATGGCTACGCCAGGTCGCAGACCTGAGCCAACTCCCCCTGTTTATCGTGAGGAGCCAAGGAGGAGACCAGAACCGGTGTTGGAGGTAAGCGAAGCAGAGACTGTGAAGGAGTTAATGGGGAAATTGGAGGAGAGTGAAATGAGGGAGTTGCTGTGTTGGTGCTTTAAATATGATATTCGCCCGAAGGAGCGTGTCGGGGATTTATTGGCACCTGGGTCAGTGCTCTCTACTCGTCCTGAGGTGCGTGCTAGTCAGCTGGTGAAGACAGTGCCAGTCTCACGCACCAGGCCTCCTGTGTACCTCCCTAGCCTTGCATGTCCTGTGCCAACACCGCTCTCAAGATCTCCAGTACGCCTTCACGGTCTAACCCATCCTGTGCCACCTCCACACCCCAGCCCTCCGGTAGCAGCTCCCCGCACTAGGCTTCCTGTGCGTGTCCTCGGCCCAGTACCACCAGTGCCAGCACCACGCATCAGGCCTACAGTGCGCCTCGCCTGTTTAGCGCTGTCGGAGCCTTCCTCCTCTCCAGCGCTGTCGGAGTCTCTCACCTGTTCAGCGCTGCCAGAGCCTTCCTCCTCTTCAGCGCTGTTGGAGTCTCCCGCCTGTTTAGCGCTGTCAGAGCTTTCCGCCTCTACAGCGTTGCCGGAGTCTCCCGCCTGTTCGGAGCTGCCAGTCTGCATGGAGCTGCCAGTCTGCATGGAGCTGCAAGTTTGTATAGAGCTGCCAGTCAGCAAGGAGCTGCCAGGATGCATAGAGCTGCCAGTCTGCAAGGAGCTGCCAGTCTGCAAGGAGCCGCCAGAGCTGCCAGTTTGTAAGGAGCCGCCGGAGCTGCCAGTTTGTAAGGAGCAGCCAGGGCCGCCAGTTAGCAGGGAGCAGCCAGGGCCGCCAGTTAGCAGGGAGCAGCCAGGGCCGCCAGTTAGCATGGAGCAGCCAGGGCCGCCAGTCAGCATGGAGCAGCCAGAGCAGCCAGGGCCGCCAGTCAGCATGGAGCAGCCAGAGCAGCCAGAGCTGTCAGTCAGCATGGAGCAGCCAGGGCCGCCAGTCAGCATGGAGCAGCCAGAGCTGCCAGTCAGCATGGAGCAGCCAAAGCAGTCTGCCAGCATGGAGCAGCCAGAGCTGTCAGTCAGCATGGAGCAGCCAGAGCAGCCAGTCTGTGTCGACCAGTCTCTTCCAGATCTGCCAGTCGTCCAGACTCTTCCAGATCTGCCCGTCGTCCAGATTCTTCCAGATCTGCCCGTCGTCCAGACTCTTCCAGATCTGCCAGTCGTCCAGACTCTTCCAGATCTGCCAGTCGACCAGACTCTTCCAGATCTGCCAGTCGACCAGACTCTTCCAGATCTGCCAGTCGACCAGACTCTTCCAGATCTGCCAGTCGTCCAGACTCTTCCAGATCTGCCAGTCGTCCAGACTCTTCCAGATCTGCCAGTCGTCCAGACTCTTCCAGATCTGCCAGTCGTCCAGACTCTTCCAGATCTGCCAGTCGTCCAGACTCTTCCAGATCTGCCAGTCGACCAGACTCTTCCAGATCTGCCAGTCGACCAGACTCTTCCAGATCTGCCAGTCGACCAGACTCTTCCAGATCTGCCAGTCGACCAGACTCTTCCAGATCTGCCAGTCGACCAGACTCTTCCAGATCTGCCAGTCGTCCAGACTCTTCCAGATCTGCCAGTCGTCCAGACACTCTCAGATCTGCCAGTCGTCCAGATTCTCCCAGATCTGCCAGTCGACCAGATTCTCCCAGATCCGCCAGTCGACCAGATTCTCCCAGATCCGCCAGTCGACCAGATTCTCCCAGATCCGCCAGTCGACCAGATTCTCCCAGATCCGCCAGTCGACCAGATTCTCCCAGATCCGCCAGTCGACCAGATTCTCCCAGATCCGCCAGTCGACCAGATTCTTCCAGATCTGCTAGTCGACCAGGATCTGCTGAAACCGCCAGCCAGCCAGGTTCTGGTAGTTTCTACTACCTGCCTGGGCTTCCTCTCAGTGCTGAGCTTCTTCTCAGTGCTGAGCTTCCTCTCAGTGCTGAGCTACCCATCTGTCCCGAGTTACCTCTGTCCCGAGCTGTCCCTCTGTCCCATGTTATCATTGTGGTGGGTAACCTATTTAGGGACGTTTAGGAGGGGGATTAAAACTGTCATGGAGTGGGGTCCACGTCCAGCGCCAGAGCCGCCACCGTGGACAGATGCCCACCCAGACCCTCCCCTATAGGTTCAGGTTTTGCGGCCGGAGTCCGCACCTTGGGGGGGGGGTACTGTCACGCCCTGACCATAGTTTACTTTGTATTTTCTATGTTTTGATTGGTCAGGGTGTGATCTGAGTGGGTATTCTATGTTTCATGTCTTGTTTGTCTATTTCTATGTTCAGCCTGATATGGTTCTCAGTCAGAGGCAGGTGTTCGTCATTGTCTCTGATTGGGAACCATATTTAGGTAGCCTGGGTTTCACTGTGTGTTGGTGGGTGATTGTTCCTGTCCTATGTGTCCCTGTGTTCACACTTTATAGGCTGTTAGGGTTTCGTTACGTTTTGTTTTGTAGTATTGTATTGTATTGGAGATTCGTGTTTCGTATTATTAATAAACATGGATCGTAAACCACATGCTGCATTTTGGTCCGACTCTCCTTCGTATGAAGACGAAACTCGTTACACTTCTGTAATGCTCATTGTTGGAAGGATGTTCGGACCAAGATGCAGCGTGAGGTAGCTTAATAATTTTTTATTTATGATAACCGTCACAAAACAAGAAAGAGTAACAAACTAAACATACAGCTTTGTAGGGCTAAAAAGCAACAATACAAAAACAAGATCCCACAAACAACAGGTGGGAAAAGGCTGCCTAAATATGATCCCCAATCAGAGACATTGATAGACAGCTGCCTCTTATCGGGAACCATAACAGGCTAACATAGAAAATAAAAAACTAGACTACCCACCCTAGTCACACCCAGACCTATCCGAAATAGAGAATAAAAATGCTCTCTAAGGTCAGGGCGTGACAGTGAAGCCCTTTTTGTGCAAAGCAATGATGATGGCACATGTTTCCTTGCAGGTAACCATGGTTGACAGAGGAAGAACAATGATTCCAAACACCACCCTCCTTTTGAAGCTTCCAGTCTGTTATTTGAACTCAATCAGCATGACAGAGTGATCTCCAGCCTTGTCCTCGTCAACACTGACACCTGTGTTATCGAGAGAATCACTGACATGATGCCAGCTGGTCCTTTTGTGGTAGGGTTGGAATGCAGTGGAAATGTTTTTTGGGCTTCAGTTAATTTGCATGGCAAAGAGGATTGCAATTACAATTAATTGCAATTCATCTGATCACTCTTCATAACATTCTGGATGATATGCAAATTGCCATCATACAAACTGAGGCAGCAGACTTTGTGAAAATTACATTTTTGTCGTTCTCAAAACTTTTGGCCACGACTGTACACCTCCAATTGACTCAAATGATGTCAATTAGCCTATCAGAAGGCACAGTCAACTTAGTGTATGTAAACTTCTGACCCACTGGAAATGTGATACAGTGAATTATAAGTGAAATAATCTGCCTGTAAACAATTGTTTTAAAAATTACTTGTGTCATGCACAAAGTAGATGTCCAAAACTATAGTTTGTTAACAAGAAATATGTGGAGTGGTTGAAAAAACGAGTTTTAATGACTCCAACCTACGTGAATGTAATCTTCCCACTTCAACTGTCTGTAGAGGAATAACATAGAGATGGTGTGGGTGGGTCTGTGGAAATGAACTGGAAGAGACGACAAACACCCCCCCCCCCCCACACAGACCACACACACAGCCCACCTACACACACACAGCCGCACACACACACCCCACCCACACACACAGCCCACCTACACACACAGCCGCACACACAAACACACCCCGCCCACACACACACCCCACCCATACACACACACCCCACCCACACACACAGCCCACCTGCACACACACAGCCTCACACACACACACAGCCACACACATACCCCCCCACCCACACACACACACACACACACACACACACACAAACACACACACACACACACACACACACACACACACACACACACACACACACACACACACACACACACACACACCCACCCACCCACCAATGGTTCTGCTGCTTGACCTACCATTGTGACTTCTCCACCTCTTCCTAACTATTATTAAACAGAACGTTCTTCTACATTTTCCATGCAGTCTTTAAACGTCACATAATTAAGGTCCAATTATAGTTGATTAAAGAAAAACACTTTATTCCCAAGGTCATTATGGGCTGACAGAGGCTTCAGCTGCTTCCCAATTGGCACCCTAGTCCGTATTTAGTGCTAGCCTTTTGACCAGGGCCCATAGGGACACCGTAGCGGCGCCCATAAGGCTCTGCTCTAATGTAATGCACTATGTAGGGAATATAAGGTGTGATTTGGGACGCGTCCTTTAAAACAGCCAGGCCGGCCCACTCCCTCTAACTCTCTCGAACACTAATTATGACTCTCTGACACACGCACACACTTACATGTGCACATGCACGCACACACACACACACACACACACACACACACACACACACACACACACACACACACACACACACACACACACACACACACAGACACACACACACACACATATATACAAATGCACACGTGTACACACTCACACACACACACACACACACACACTACTAAATCAGTGGACATTTACAGTCTTTGATCATGATAATAAAAATAGCCAGAGTTCATCCTCATCCTGCTCATTACCATGGTGATGGATAATTGACATTGGTGTTTCATTGTTTAGGGCAAATGAACAAATTAATGAATACATGGATGAATACATGGATGAATATATGGATGAATATATGAATGAATACATGGATGAATACATGAATGAATATATGAATGAATACATGGATGAATACATGGATGAATATATGAATGAATATATGAATGAATACATGGATGAATACATGAATGAATATATGAATGAATACATGGATGAATACATGAATGAATATATGAATGAATACATGGATATATGGATGAATACATGGATGAATACGTGGATATATGGATGGATGAATACATGAATGAATATATGAATGAACACATGGATGAATACATTAAATAATGAATGAATATATGAATGAAAACATGGATGAATGAATGATTAATCCATTCATTTAATAAATCAAACAATCAATTAAATCACTAAACAATCAATTCAAGCAATCAATCACTGCATGGTCAGATTCATGTTATATTTCCGTGTACATTAAATCAGTTCAGAAACAACTTGACCCAGCAAAACATAATTTGCAGAAGTGTCAAGATGAATTAGTTCGGGAGAAATTCTTGTTCATTTGAAATTCCTTCTTTTTTTGTTACATGGCGAGAGCTTTGTGAAATTGACTTTCTTTCTTGCTTCATTCATTCAATCAAGGACTCCCTATCTCCATAGTGTGTTTACCCCGAGCCATATAAAACCAGGCATTTATTAAACCAAACCATCAATGAAGTTAAAATGGGTCATGTTAATGTTTTGGCCCTGAAACATCGATGTTGAATCTTCACGACTAGACCTAGACTCTGTTTACACAGAATGACATGATCAGGAACATTCAACTCAATACATACACCATCCTCACAAAACACTACTATATAACTACAGAACCTCTGTTAACACCATCCTTACAAAACACTACTATACAACTACAGAACCCCTGTTTAAACCATCCTTACAAAACACTACTATATAACTACAGAACCCCTGTTAACACCATCCTTACAAAACACTACTATACAACTACAGAACCCCTGTTTAAACCATCCTTACAAAACACTACTATACAACTACAGAACCCCTGTTCACACCATCCTTACAAAACACTACTATACAACTACAGAACCCCTGTTCACACCATCCTTACAAAACACTACTATACAACTACAGAACCCCTGTTCACACCATCCTTACAAAACACTACTATACAACTACAGAACCTCTGTTAACACCATCCTTACAAAACACTACTATATAACTACAGAACCCCTGTTAACACCATCCTTACAAAACACTACTATATAACTACAGAACCCCTGTTCACACCATCCTTACAAAACACTACTATATAACTACAGAACCCCTGTTCACACCATCCTTACAAAACACTACTATATAACTACAGAACCCCTGTTCACACCATCCTTACAAAACACTACTATATAACTACAGAACCCCTGTTTAAACCATCCTTACAAAACACTACTATACAACTACAGAACCCCTGTTCACACCATCCTCACAAAACACTACTATACAACTACAGAACCCCTGTTCACACCATCCTCACAAAACACTACTATACAACTACAGAACCCCTGTTAACACCATCCTTACAAAACACTACTATATAACTACAGAACCCCTGTTCACACCATCCTCACAAAACACTACTATACAACTACAGAACCCCTGTTCACACCATCCTCACAAAACACTACTATACAACTACAGAACCCCTGTTCACACCATCCTCACAAAACACTACTATACAACTACAGAACCCCTGTTAACACCATCCTTACAAAACACTACTATATAACTACAGAACCCCTGTTCACACCATCCTTACAAAACACCACTATATAACTACAGAACCCCTGTTCACACCATCCTTACAAAACACTACTATATAACTACAGAACCCCTGTTCACACCATCCTTACAAAACACTACTATATAACTACAGAACCCCTGTTCACACCATCCTTACAAAACACTACTATATAACTACAGAACCCCTGTTCACACCATCCTTACAAAACACTACTATACAACTACAGAACCCCTGTTTACACCATCCTCACAAAACACTACTATACAACTACAGAACCCCTGTTCACACCATCCTCACAAAACACTACTATATAACTACAGAACCCCTGTTTAAACCATCCTCACAAAACACTACTATACAACTACAGAACCCCTGTTCACACCATCCTCACAAAACACTACTATATAACTACAGAACCCCTGTTCACACCATCCTTACAAAACACTACTATATAACTACAGAACCCCTGTTCACACCATCCTTACAAAACACTACTATACAACTACAGAACCCCTGTTCACACCATCCTCACAAAACACTACTATATAACTACAGAACCCCTGTTCACACCATCCTCACAAAACACTACTATACAACTACAGAACCCCTGTTCACACCATCCTCACAAAACACTACTATATAACTACAGAACCCCTGTTTAAACCATCCTCACAAAACACTACTATATAACTACAGAACCCCTGTTCACACCATCCTTACAAAACACTACTATATAACTACAGAACCCCTGTTCACACCATCCTTACAAAACACTACTATATAACTACAGAACCCCTGTTTAAACCATCCTTACAAAACACTACTATACAACTACAGAACCCCTGTTCACACCATCCTCACAAAACACTACTATACAACTACAGAACCCCTGTTCACACCATCCTCACAAAACACTACTATACAACTACAGAACCCCTGTTAACACCATCCTTACAAAACACTACTATATAACTACAGAACCCCTGTTCACACCATCCTCACAAAACACTACTATACAACTACAGAACCCCTGTTCACACCATCCTCACAAAACACTACTATACAACTACAGAACCCCTGTTCACACCATCCTCACAAAACACTACTATACAACTACAGAACCCCTGTTAACACCATCCTTACAAAACACTACTATATAACTACAGAACCCCTGTTCACACCATCCTTACAAAACACCACTATATAACTACAGAACCCCTGTTCACACCATCCTTACAAAACACTACTATATAACTACAGAACCCCTGTTCACACCATCCTTACAAAACACTACTATATAACTACAGAACCCCTGTTCACACCATCCTTACAAAACACTACTATATAACTACAGAACCCCTGTTCACACCATCCTTACAAAACACTACTATACAACTACAGAACCCCTGTTTACACCATCCTCACAAAACACTACTATACAACAACAGAACCCCTGTTCACACCATCCTCACAAAACACTACTATATAACTACAGAACCCCTGTTTAAACCATCCTCACAAAACACTACTATACAACTACAGAACCCCTGTTCACACCATCCTCACAAAACACTACTATATAACTACAGAACCCCTGTTCACACCATCCTTACAAAACACTACTATATAACTACAGAACCCCTGTTCACACCATCCTTACAAAACACTACTATACAACTACAGAACCCCTGTTCACACCATCCTCACAAAACACTACTATATAACTACAGAACCCCTGTTCACACCATCCTCACAAAACACTACTATACAACTACAGAACCCCTGTTCACACCATCCTCACAAAACACTACTATATAACTACAGAACCCCTGTTTAAACCATCCTCACAAAACACTACTATACAACTACAGAACCCCTGTTCACACCATCCTCACAAAACACTACTATATAACTACAGAACCCCTGTTCACACCATCCTTACAAAACACTACTATATAACTACAGAACCCCTGTTCACACCATCCTTACAAAACACTACTATACAACTACAGAACCCCTGTTTACACCATCCTCACAAAACACTACTATACAACTACAGAACCCCTGTTCACACCATCCTCACAAAACACTACTATATAACTACAGAACCCCTGTTTAAACCATCCTCACAAAACACTACTATACAACTACAGAACCCCTGTTCACACCATCCTCACAAAACACTACTATATAACTACAGAACCCCTGTTAACACCATCCTTACAAAACACTACTATATAACTACAGAACCCCTGTTCACACCATCCTTACAAAACACTACTATACAACTACAGAACCCCTGTTCACACCATCCTTACAAAACACTACTATACAACTACAGAACCCCTGTTCACACCATCCTTACAAAACACTACTATATAACTACAGAACCCCTGTTCACACCATCCTTACAAAACACTACTATATAACTACAGAACCCCTGTTCACACCATCCTTACAAAACACTACTATACAACTACAGAACCCCTGTTCACACCATCCTTACAAAACACTACTATATAACTACAGAACCCCTGTTAACACCATCCTTACAAAACACTACTATACAACTACAGAACCCCTGTTAACACCATCCTTACAAAACACTACTATATAACTACAGAACCCCTGTTAACACCATCCTCACAAAACACTACTATATAACTACAGAACCCCTGTTCACACCATCCTCACAAAACACTACTATACAACTACAGAACCCCTGTTAACACCATCCTTACAAAACACTACTATACAACTACAGAACCCCTGTTCACACCATCCTTACAAAACACTACTATACAACTACAGAACCCCTGTTCACACCATCCTTACAAAACACTACTATACAACTACAGAACCCCTGTTCACACCATCCTTACAAAACACTACTATATAACTACAGAACCCCTGTTCACACCATCCTTACAAAACACTACTATATAACTACAGAACCCCTGTTCACACCATCCTCACAAAACACTACTATATAACTACAGAACCCCTGTTCACACCATCCTTACAAAACACTACTATACAACTACAGAACCCCTGTTCACACCATCCTCACAAAACACTACTATATAACTACAGAACCCCTGTTCACACCATCCTTACAAAACACTACTATACAACTACAGAACCCCTGTTCACACCATCCTCACAAAACACTACTATACAACTACAGAACCCCTGTTAACACCATCCTTACAAAACACTACTATACAACTACAGAACCCCTGTTCACACCATCCTTACAAAACACTACTATACAACTACAGAACCCCTGTTTACACCATCCTCACAAAACACTACTATACAACTACAGAACCCCTGTTCACACCATCCTTACAAAACACTACTATATATCTACAGAACCCCTGTTCACACCATCCTCACAAAACACTACTATATAACTACAGAACCCCTGTTCACACCATCCTTACAAAACACTACTATATATCTACAGAACCCCTGTTCACACCATCCTCACAAAACACTACTATACAACTACAGAACCCCTGTTCACACCATCCTTACAAAACACTACTATATAACTACAGAACCCCTGTTAACACCATCCTTACAAAACACTACTATATAACTACAGAACCCCTGTTCACACCATCCTCACAAAACACTACTATATAACTACAGAACCCCTGTTAACACCATCCTTACAAAACACTACTATATATCTACAGAACCCCTGTTCACACCATCCTCACAAAACACTACTATACAACTACAGAACCCCTGTTCACACCATCCTTACAAAACACTACTATATAACTACAGAACCCCTGTTAACACCATCCTTACAAAACACTACTATATAACTACAGAACCCCTGTTCACACCATCCTCACAAAACACTACTATATAACTACAGAACCCCTGTTTAAACCATCCTTACAAAACACTACTATACAACTACAGAACCCCTGTTCACACCATCCTTACAAAACACTACTATATAACTACAGAACCCCTGTTTAAACCATCCTCACAAAACACTACTATATAACTACAGAACCCCTGTTCACACCATCCTTACAAAACACTACTATATAACTACAGAACCCCTGTTAACACCATCCTTACAAAACACTACTATACAACTACAGAACCCCTGTTGACACCATCCTTACAAAACACTACTATACAACTACAGAACCCCTGTTAACACCATCCTTACAAAACACTACTATACAACTACAGAACCCCTGTTAACACCATCCTTACAAAACACTACTATACAACTACAGAACCCCTGTTAACACCATCCTTACAAAACACTACTATACAACTACAGAACCCCTGTTCACACCATCCTTACAAAACACTACTATACAACTACAGAACCCCTGTTTACACCATCCTCACAAAACACTACTATACAACTACAGAACCCCTGTTCACACCATCCTCACAAAACACTACTATATAACTACAGAACCCCTGTTAACACCATCCTTACAAAACACTACTATATATCTACAGAACCCCTGTTCACACCATCCTCACAAAACACTACTATATAACTACAGAACCCCTGTTCACACCATCCTTACAAAACACTACTATATATCTACAGAACCCCTGTTCACACCATCCTTACAAAACACTACTATATAACTACAGAACCCCTGTTAACACCATCCTTACAAAACACTACTATATATCTACAGAACCCCTGTTCACACCATCCTTACAAAACACTACTATATATCTACAGAACCCCTGTTCACACCATCCTCACAAAACACTACTATACAACTACAGAACCCCTGTTCACACCATCCTTACAAAACACTACTATATAACTACAGAACCCCTGTTAACACCATCCTTACAAAACACTACTATATAACTACAGAACCCCTGTTCACACCATCCTCACAAAACACTACTATATAACTACAGAACCCCTGTTTAAACCATCCTCACAAAACACTACTATATAACTACAGAACCCCTGTTCACACCATCCTTACAAAACACTACTATATAACTACAGAACCCCTGTTAACACCATCCTTACAAAACACTACTATACAACTACAGAACCCCTGTTGACACCATCCTTACAAAACACTACTATACAACTACAGAACCCCTGTTAACACCATCCTTACAAAACACTACTATACAACTACAGAACCCCTGTTAACACCATCCTTACAAAACACTACTATACAACTACAGAACCCCTGTTCACACCATCCTTACAAAACACTACTATACAACTACAGAACCCCTGTTCACACCATCCTTACAAAACACTACTATACAACTACAGAACCCCTGTTCACACCATCCTTACAAAACACTACTATATAACTACAGAACCCCTGTTCACACCATCCTTACAAAACACTACTATATAACTACAGAACCCCTGTTCACACCATCCTCACAAAACACTACTATATAACTACAGAACCCCTGTTCACACCATCCTTACAAAACACTACTATACAACTACAGAACCCCTGTTCACACCATCCTCACAAAACACTACTATATAACTACAGAACCCCTGTTCACACCATCCTTACAAAACACTACTATACAACTACAGAACCCCTGTTCACACCATCCTCACAAAACACTACTATACAACTACAGAACCCCTGTTAACACCATCCTTACAAAACACTACTATACAACTACAGAACCCCTGTTCACACCATCCTTACAAAACACTACTATACAACTACAGAACCCCTGTTTACACCATCCTCACAAAACACTACTATACAACTACAGAACCCCTGTTTAAACCATCCTTACAAAACACTACTATATATCTACAGAACCCCTGTTCACACCATCCTCACAAAACACTACTATACAACTACAGAACCCCTGTTCACACCATCCTTACAAAACACTACTATATATCTACAGAACCCCTGTTCACACCATCCTCACAAAACACTACTATACAACTACAGAACCCCTGTTCACACCATCCTTACAAAACACTACTATATAACTACAGAACCCCTGTTAACACATCCTTACAAAACACTACTATATAACTACAGAACCCCTGTTCACACCATCCTCACAAAACACTACTATATAACTACAGAACCCCTGTTAACACCATCCTTACAAAACACTACTATATATCTACAGAACCCCTGTTCACACCATCCTCACAAAACACTACTATACAACTACAGAACCCCTGTTCACACCATCCTTACAAAACACTACTATATAACTACAGAACCCCTGTTAACACCATCCTTACAAAACACTACTATATAACTACAGAACCCCTGTTCACACCATCCTCACAAAACACTACTATATAACTACAGAACCCCTGTTTAAACCATCCTCACAAAACACTACTATATAACTACAGAACCCCTGTTCACACCATCCTTACAAAACACTACTATATAACTACAGAACCCCTGTTAACACCATCCTTACAAAACACTACTATACAACTACAGAACCCCTGTTGACACCATCCTTACAAAACACTACTATACAACTACAGAACCCCTGTTAACACCATCCTTACAAAACACTACTATACAACTACAGAACCCCTGTTAACACCATCCTTACAAAACACTACTATACAACTACAGAACCCCTGTTAACACCATCCTCACAAAACACTACTATATAACTACAGAACCCCTGTTTAAACCATCCTCACAAAACACTACTATATAACTACAGAACCCCTGTTCACACCATCCTTACAAAACACTACTATACAACTACAGAACCCCTGTTAACACCATCCTCACAAAACACTACTATACAACTACAGAACCCCTGTTAACACCATCCTTACAAAACACTACTATACAACTACAGAACCCCTGTTAACACCATCCTTACAAAACACTACTATATAACTACAGAACCCCTGTTCACACCATCCTCACAAAACACTACTATATAACTACAGAACCCCTGTTCACACCATCCTCACAAAACACTACTATACAACTACAGAACCCCTGTTTACACCATCCTTACAAAACACTACTATATAACTACAGAACCCCTGTTCACACCATCCTTACAAAACACTACTATATAACTACAGAACCCCTGTTCACACCATCCTTACAAAACACTACTATATAACTACAGAACCCCTGTTCACACCATCCTTACAAAACACTACTATACAACTACAGAACCCCTGTTCACACCATCCTTACAAAACACTACTATATAACTACAGAACCCCTGTTCACACCATCCTCACAAAACACTACTATACAACTACAGAACCCCTGTTCACACCATCCTTACAAAACACTACTATATAACTACAGAACCCCTGTTCACACCATCCTCACAAAACACTACTATATAACTACAGAACCCCTGTTTACACCATCCTCACAAAACACTACTATATAACTACAGAACCCCTGTTCACACCATCCTTACAAAACACTACTAGACAACTACAGAACCCCTGTTAACACCATCCTTACAAAACACTACTATACAACTACAGAACCCCTGTTCACACCATCCTCACAAAACACTACTATATAACTACAGAACCCCTGTTCACACCATCCTTACAAAACACTACTATACAACTACAGAACCCCTGTTCACACCATCCTTACAAAACACTACTATACAACTACAGAACCCCTGTTCACACCATCCTTACAAAACACTACTATACAACTACAGAACCCCTGTTTACACCATCCTTACAAAACACTACTATATAACTACAGAACCCCTGTTTACACCATCCTCACAAAACACTACTATACAACTACAGAACCCCTGTTAACACCATCCTTACAAAACACTACTATATAACTACAGAACCCCTGTTTAAACCATCCTCACAAAACACTACTATACAACTACAGAACCCCTGTTAACACCATCCTTACAAAACACTACTATATAACTACAGAACCCCTGTTCACACCATCCTCACAAAACACTACTATACAACTACAGAACCCCTGTTCACACCATCCTTACAAAACACTACTATACAACTACAGAACCCCTGTTAACACCATCCTTACAAAACACTACTATACAACTACAGAACCCCTGTTAACACCATCCTCACAAAACACTACTATATAACTACAGAACCCCTGTTAACACCATCCTTACAAAACACTACTATATAACTACAGAACCCCTGTTTAAACCATCCTCACAAAACACTACTATACAACTACAGAACCCCTGTTAACACCATCCTCACAAAAGACTACTATACAACTACAGAACCCCTGTTCACACCATCCTTACAAAACACTACTATACAACTACAGAACCCCTGTTTACACCATCCTTACAAAACACTACTATACAACTACAGAACCCCTGTTTACACCATCCTCACAAAACACTACTATATAACAACAGAACCCCTGTTTACACCATCCTTACAAAACACTACTATATAACAACAGAACCCCTGTTCACACCATCCTTACAAAACACTACTATATAACTACAGAACCCCTGTTAACACCATCCTCACAAAACACTAATATACAACTACAGAACCCCTGTTCACACCATCCTCACAAAACACTACTATATAACTACAGAACCCCTGTTCACACCATCCTCACAAAACACTACTATACAACTACAGAACCCCTGTTTACACCATCCTCACAAAACACTACTATATAACTACAGAACCCCTGTTCACACCATCCTCACAAAACCCTACTATACAACTACAGAACCCCTGTTTACACCATCCTCACAAAACACTACTATATAACTACAGAACCCCTGTTTACACCATCCTTACAAAACACTACTATATAACTACAGAACCCCTGTTCACACCATCCTTACAAAACACTACTATATAACTACAGAACCCCTGTTCACACCATCCTCACAAAACACTACTATACAACTACAGAACCCCTGTTAACACCATCCTTACAAAACACTACTATACAACTACAGAACCCCTGTTCACACCATCCTCACAAAACACTACTATACAACTACAGAACCCCTGTTCACACCATCCTCACAAAACACTACTATACAACTACAGAACCCCTGTTCACACCATCCTTACAAAACACTACTATATAACTACAGAACCCCTGTTAACACCATCCTCACAAAACACTACTATATAACTACAGAACCCCTGTTCACACCATCCTCACAAAACACTACTATACAACTACAGAACCCCTGTTCACACCATCCTCACAAAACACTACTATACAACTACAGAACCCCTGTTAACACCATCCTCACAAAACACTACTATACAACTACAGAACCCCTGTTCACACCATCCTTACAAAACACTACTATACAACTACAGAACCCCTGTTCACACCATCCTTACAAAACACTACTATACAACTACAGAACCCCTGTTCACACCATCCTCACAAAACACTACTATACAACTACAGAACCCCTGTTAACACCATCCTCACAAAACACTACTATACAACTACAGAACCCCTGTTAACACCATCCTCACAAAACACTACTATACAACTACAGAACCCCTGTTCACATCATCCTTACAAAACACTACTATACAACTACAGAACCCCTGTTCACACCATCCTCACAAAACACTACTATACAACTACAGAACCCCTGTTCACACCATCCTCACAAAACACTACTATATAACTACAGAACCCCTGTTCACACCATCCTTACAAAACACTACTATATAACTACAGAACCCCTGTTCACACCATCCTCACAAAACACTACTATACAACTACAGAACCCCTGTTAACACCATCCTCACAAAACACTACTATACAACTACAGAACCCCTGTTCACACCATCCTTACAAAACACTACTATATAACTACAGAACCCCTGTTCACACCATCCTTACAAAACACTACTATATAACTACAGAACCCCTGTTTACACCATCCTCACAAAACACTACTATACAACTACAGAACCCCTGTTAACACCATCCTTACAAAACACTACTATATAACTACAGAACCCCTGTTTACACCATCCTCACAAAACACTACTATATAACTACAGAACCCCTGTTTACACCATCCTCACAAAACACTACTATACAACTACAGAACCCCTGTTAACACCATCCTTACAAAACACTACTATATAACTACAGAACCCCTGTTCACACCATCCTTACAAAACACTACTATATAACTACAGAACCCCTGTTTACACCATCCTCACAAAACACTACTATATAACTACAGAACCCCTGTTTACACCATCCTCACAAAACACTACTATACAACTACAGAACCCCTGTTAACACCATCCTTACAAAACACTACTATACAACTACAGAACCCCTGTTCACACCATCCTTACAAAACACTACTATATAACTACAGAACCCCTGTTTACACCATCCTTACAAAACACTACTATACAACTACAGAACCCCTGTTCACACCATCCTTACAAAACACTACTATACAACTACAGAACCCCTGTTTACACCATCCTCACAAAACACTACTATATAACTACAGAACCCCTGTTTACACCATCCTTACAAAACACTACTATACAACTACAGAACCCCTGTTTACACCATCCTCACAAAACACTACTATATAACTACAGAACCCCTGTTCACACCATCCTTACAAAACACTACTATATAACTACAGAACCCCTGTTCACACCATCCTTACAAAACACTACTATACAACTACAGAACCCCTGTTTACACCATCCTCACAAAACACTACTATATAACTACAGAACCCCTGTTCACACCATCCTTATAAAACACTACTATATAACTACAGAACCCCTGTTTACACCATCCTTACAAAACACTACTATACAACTACAGAACCCCTGTTAACACCATCCTTACAAAACACTACTATACAACTACAGAACCCCTGTTCACACCATCCTTACAAAACACTACTATACAACTACAGAACCCCTGTTCACACCATCCTTACAAAACACTACTATACAACTACAGAACCCCTGTTCACACCATCCTTACAAAACACTACTATACAACTACAGAACCCCTGTTCACACCATCCTTACAAAACACTACTATACAACTACAGAACCCCTGTTCACACCATCCTTACAAAACACTAATATACAACTACAGAACCCCTGTTCACACCATCCTTACAAAACACTACTATACAACTACAGAACCCCTGTTTACACCATCCTCACAAAACACTACTATATAACTACAGAACCCCTGTTTACACCATCCTTACAAAACACTACTATATAACTACAGAACCCCTGTTCACACCATCCTCACAAAACACTACTATACAACTACAGAACCCCTGTTCACACCATCCTTACAAAACACTACTATACAACTACAGAACCCCTGTTAACACCATCCTTACAAAACACTACTATATAACTACAGAACCCCTGTTCACACCATCCTCACAAAACACTACTATATAACTACAGAACCCCTGTTTACACCATCCTCACAAAACACTACTATATAACTACAGAACCCCTGTTTACACCATCCTCACAAAACACTACTATACAACTACAGAACCCCTGTTCACACCATCCTTACAAAACACTACTATACAACTACAGAACCCCTGTTTACACCATCCTCACAAAACACTACTATATAACTACAGAAACCCTGTTTACACCATCCTTACAAAACACTACTATATAACTACAGAACCCCTGTTTACACCATCCTTACAAAACACTACTATATAACTACAGAACCCCTGTTAACACCATCCTTACAAAACACTATTATACAACTACAGAACCCCTGTTAACACCATCCTTACAAAACACTACTATATAACTACAGAACCCCTGTTTACACCATCCTCACAAAACACTACTATACAACTACAGAACCCCTGTTCACACCATCCTTACAAAACACTACTATATAACTACAGAACCCCTGTTCACACCATCCTTACAAAACACTACTATATAACTACAGAACCCCTGTTAACACCATCCTTACAAAACACTACTATATAACTACAGAACCCCTGTTCACACCATCCTTACAAAACACTACTATATAACTACAGAACCCCTGTTCACACCATCCTTACAAAACACTACTATACAACTACAGAACCCCTGTTAACACCATCCTCACAAAACACTACTATATAACTACAGAACCCCTGTTCACACCATCCTTACAAAACACTACTATACAACTACAGAACCCCTGTTCACACCATCCTTACAAAACACTACTATACAACTACAGAACCCCTGTTCACACCATCCTTACAAAACACTACTATACAACTACAGAACCCCTGTTCACACCATCCTTACAAAACACTACTATATAACTACAGAACCCCTGTTCACACCATCCTTACAAAACACTACTATACAACTACAGAACCCCTGTTCACACCATCCTTACAAAACACTACTATATAACTACAGAACCCCTGTTAACACCATCCTCACAAAACACTACTATATAACTACAGAACCCCTGTTCACACCATCCTTACAAAACACTACTATATAACTACAGAACCCCTGTTCACACCATCCTTACAAAACACTACTATACAACTACAGAACCCCTTTTCACACCATCCTTACAAAACACTACTATATAACTACAGAACCCCTGTTCACACCATCCTTACAAAACACTACTATATAACTACAGAACCCCTGTTAACACCATCCTCACAAAACACTACTATATAACTACAGAACCCCTGTTCACACCATCCTTACAAAACACTACTATACAACTACAGAACCCCTGTTCACACCATCCTTACAAAACACTACTATATAACTACAGAACCCCTGTTCACACCATCCTCACAAAACACTACTATACAACTACAGAACCCCTGTTAACACCATCCTCACAAAACACTACTATACAACTACAGAACCCCTGTTCACACCATCCTTACAAAACACTACTATACAACTACAGAACCCCTGTTAACACCATCCTCACAAAACACTACTATATAACTACAGAACCCCTGTTCACACCATCCTTACAAAACACTACTATACAACTACAGAACCCCTGTTCACACCATCCTCACAAAACACTACTATATAACTACAGAACCCCTGTTCACACCATCCTTACAAAACACTACTATATAACTACAGAACCCCTGTTCACACCATCCTCACAAAACACTACTATACAACTACAGAACCCCTGTTAACACCATCCTCACAAAACACTACTATATAACTACAGAACCCCTGTTAACACCATCCTCACAAAACACTACTATACAACTACAGAACCCCTGTTCACACCATCCTCACAAAACACTACTATACAACTACAGAACCCCTGTTCACACCATCCTTACAAAACACTACTATATAACTACAGAACCCCTGTTCACACCATCCTTACAAAACACTACTATACAACTACAGAACCCCTGTTCACACCATCCTCACAAAACACTACTATATAACTACAGAACCCCTGTTCACACCATCCTTACAAAACACTACTATACAACTACAGAACCCCTGTTTACACCATCCTCACAAAACACTACTATACAACTACAGAACCCCTGTTCACACCATCCTTACAAAACACTACTATATAACTACAGAACCCCTGTTCACACCATCCTCACAAAACACTACTGTACAACTACAGAACCCCTGTTCACACCATCCTTACAAAACACTACTATACAACTACAGAACCCCTGTTTAAACCATCCTCACAAAACACTACTATATAACTACAGAACCCCTGTTTAAACCATCCTCACAAAACACTACTATATAACTACAGAACCCCTGTTCACACCATCCTCACAAAACACTGCTATATAACTACAGAACCCCTGTTCACACCATCCTCACAAAACACTACTATACAACTACAGAACCCCTGTTTACACCATCCTCACAAAACACTACTATACAACTACAGAACCCCTGTTCACACCATCCTTACAAAACACTACTATATAACTACAGAACCCCTGTTCACACCATCCTCACAAAACACTACTATACAACTACAGAACCCCTGTTCACACCATCCTCACAAAACACTACTATACAACTACAGAACCCCTGTTCACACCATCCTCACAAAACACTACTATATAACTACAGAACCCCTGTTCACACCATCCTCACAAAACACTACTATACAACTACAGAACCCCTGTTCACACCATCCTCACAAAACACTACTATACAACTACAGAACCCCTGTTCACACCATCCTTACAAAACCCTACTATACAACTACAGAACCCCTGTTCACACCATCCTCACAAAACACTACTATACAACTACAGAACCCCTGTTCACACCATCCTCACAAAACACTACTATATAACTACAGAACCCCTGTTCACACCATCCTCACAAAACACTACTATACAACTACAGAACCCCTGTTTACACCATCCTCACAAAACACTACTATATAACTACAGAACCCCTGTTCACACCATCCTCACAAAACACTAATATACAACTACAGAACCCCTGTTCACACCATCCTCACAAAACACTACTATATAACTACAGAACCCCTGTTCACACCATCCTTACAAAACACTACTATATAACTACAGAACCCCTGTTAACACCATCCTTACAAAACACTACTATATAACTACAGAACCCCTGTTCACACCATCCTTACAAAACACTACTATACAACTACAGAACCCCTGTTCACACCATCCTCACAAAACACTACTATATAACTACAGAACCCCTGTTCACACCATCCTCACAAAACACTACTATATAACTACAGAACCCCTGTTCACACCATCCTCACAAAACACTACTATACAACTACAGAACCCCTGTTCACACCATCCTTACAAAACACTACTATACAACTACAGAACCCCTGTTAACACCATCCTTACAAAACACTACTATATAACTACAGAACCCCTGTTCACACCATCCTCACAAAACACTACTATATAACTACAGAACCCCTGTTCACACCATCCTTACAAAACACTACTATATAACTACAGAACCCCTGTTCACACCATCCTCACAAAACACTACTATACAACTACAGAACCCCTGTTAACACCATCCTTACAAAACACTACTATATAACTACAGAACCCCTGTTCACACCATCCTCACAAAACACTACTATACAACTACAGAACCCCTGTTCACACCATCCTTACAAAACACTACTATACAACTACAGAACCCCTGTTTACACCATCCTCACAAAACACTACTATATAACTACAGAACCCCTGTTCACACCATCCTTACAAAACACTACTATACAACTACAGAACCCCTGTTTACACCATCCTCACAAAACACTACTATACAACTACAGAACCCCTGTTAACACCATCCTTACAAAACACTACTATATAACTACAGAACCCCTGTTTAAACCATCCTCACAAAACACTACTATATAACTACAGAACCCCTGTTTACACCATCCTCACAAAACACTACTATATAACTACAGAACCCCTGTTTACACCATCCTCACAAAACACTACTATACAACTACAGAACCCCTGTTAACACCATCCTTACAAAACACTACTATATAACTACAGAACCCCTGTTTACACCATCCTTACAAAACACTACTATATATCTACAGAACCCCTGTTCACACCATCCTTACAAAACACTACTATACAACTACAGAACCCCTGTTTACACCATCCTTACAAAACACTACTATACAACTACAGAACCCCTGTTCACACCATCCTTACAAAACACTACTATATAACTACAGAACCCCTGTTCACACCATCCTTACAAAACACTACTATATAACTACAGAACCCCTGTTCACACCATCCTTACAAAACACTACTATATAACTACAGAACCCCTGTTTAAACCATCCTTACAAAACACTACTATACAACTACAGAACCCCTGTTCACACCATCCTCACAAAACACTACTATATAACTACAGAACCCCTGTTCACACCATCCTCACAAAACACTACTATACAACTACAGAACCCCTGTTCACACCATCCTTACAAAACACTACTATACAACTACAGAACCCCTGTTAACACCATCCTTACAAAACACTACTATATAACTACAGAACCCCTGTTCACACCATCCTCACAAAACACTACTATATAACTACAGAACCCCTGTTCACACCATCCTTACAAAACACTACTATATAACTACAGAACCCCTGTTCACACCATCCTCACAAAACACTACTATACAACTACAGAACCCCTGTTAACACCATCCTTACAAAACACTACTATATAACTACAGAACCCCTGTTCACACCATCCTCACAAAACACTACTATACAACTACAGAACCCCTGTTCACACCATCCTTACAAAACACTACTATACAACTACAGAACCCCTGTTTACACCATCCTCACAAAACACTACTATATAACTACAGAACCCCTGTTCACACCATCCTTACAAAACACTACTATACAACTACAGAACCCCTGTTTACACCATCCTCACAAAACACTACTATACAACTACAGAACCCCTGTTAACACCATCCTTACAAAACACTACTATATAACTACAGAACCCCTGTTTAAACCATCCTCACAAAACACTACTATATAACTACAGAACCCCTGTTTACACCATCCTCACAAAACACTACTATATAACTACAGAACCCCTGTTTACACCATCCTCACAAAACACTACTATACAACTACAGAACCCCTGTTAACACCATCCTTACAAAACACTACTATATAACTACAGAACCCCTGTTTACACCATCCTTACAAAACACTACTATATAACTACAGAACCCCTGTTCACACCATCCTTACAAAACACTACTATACAACTACAGAACCCCTGTTTACACCATCCTTACAAAACACTACTATACAACTACAGAACCCCTGTTCACACCATCCTCACAAAACACTACTATATAACTACAGAACCCCTGTTCACACCATCCTTACAAAACACTACTATACAACTACAGAACCCCTGTTTACACCATCCTTACAAAACACTACTATACAACTACAGAACCCCTGTTCACACCATCCTTACAAAACACTACTATACAACTACAGAACCCCTGTTCACACCATCCTCACAAAACACTACTATATAACTACAGAACCCCTGTTCACACCATCCTTACAAAACACTACTATACAACTACAGAACCCCTGTTTACACCATCCTTACAAAACACTACTATATAACTACAGAACCCCTGTTCACACCATCCTTACAAAACACTACTATACAACAAAAGAACCCCTGTTCACACCATCCTCACAAAACACTACTATATAACTACAGAACCCCTGTTCACACCATCCTCACAAAACACTACTATACAACTACAGAACCCCTGTTCACACCATCCTCACAAAACACTACTATATAACTACAGAACCCCTGTTCACACCATCCTCACAAAACACTACTATACAACTACAGAACCCCTGTTCACACCATCCTTACAAAACACTACAATACAACTACAGAACCCCTGTTTACACCATCCTCACAAAACACTACTATATAACTACAGAACCCCTGTTCACACCATCCTCACAAAACACTACTATACAACTACAGAACCCCTGTTCACACCATCCTTACAAAACACTACTATATAACTACAGAACCCCTGTTCACACCATCCTCACAAAACACTACTATATAACTACAGAACCCCTGTTCACACCATCCTTACAAAACACTACTATATAACTACAGAACCCCTGTTAACACCATCCTCACAAAACACTACTATATAACTACAGAACCCCTGTTCACACCATCCTCACAAAACACTACTATATAACTACAGAACCCCTGTTCACACCATCCTTACAAAACACTACTATATAACTACAGAACCCCTGTTTACACCATCCTCACAAAACACTACTATACAACTACAGAACCCCTGTTAACACCATCCTTACAAAACACTACTATACAACTACAGAACCCCTGTTCACACCATCCTCACAAAACACTACTATATAACTACAGAACCCCTGTTCACACCATCCTTACAAAACACTACTATACAACTACAGAACCCCTGTTAACACCATCCTCACAAAACACTACTATACAACTACAGAACCCCTGTTAACACCATCCTCACAAAACACTACTATATAACTACAGAACCCCTGTTCACACCATCCTCACAAAACACTACTATATAACTACAGAACCCCTGTTCACACCATCCTTACAAAACACTACTATACAACTACAGAACCCCTGTTAACACCATCCTTACAAAACACTACTATATAACTACAGAACCCCTGTTTAAACCATCCTCACAAAACACTACTATATAACTACAGAACCCCTGTTCACACCATCCTTACAAAACACTACTATACAACTACAGAACCCCTGTTCACACCATCCTCACAAAACACTACTATACAACTACAGAACCCCTGTTAACACCATCCTCACAAAACACTACTATACAACTACAGAACCCCTGTTTACACCATCCTCACAAAACACTACTATATAACTACAGAACCCCTGTTTACACCATCCTTACAAAACACTACTATATAACTACAGAACCCCTGTTTACACCATCCTTACAAAACACTACTATATAACTACAGAACCCCTGTTAACACCATCCTTACAAAACACTACTATACAACTACAGAACCCCTGTTAACACCATCCTTACAAAACACTACTATATAACTACAGAACCCCTGTTCACACCATCCTCACAAAACACTACTATACAACTACAGAACCCCTGTTCACACCATCCTTACAAAACACTACTATATAACTACAGAACCCCTGTTCACACCATCCTTACAAAACACTACTATATAACTACAGAACCCCTGTTAACACCATCCTTACAAAACACTACTATATAACTACAGAACCCCTGTTCACACCATCCTTACAAAACACTACTATATAACTACAGAACCCCTGTTCACACCATCCTTACAAAACACTACTATACAACTACAGAACCCCTGTTAACACCATCCTCACAAAACACTACTATATAACTACAGAACCCCTGTTCACACCATCCTTACAAAACACTACTATACAACTACAGAACCCCTGTTCACACCATCCTTACAAAACACTACTATACAACTACAGAACCCCTGTTCACACCATCCTTACAAAACACTACTATACAACTACAGAACCCCTGTTCACACCATCCTTACAAAACACTACTATACAACTACAGAACCCCTGTTTACACCATCCTCACAAAACACTACTATATAACTACAGAACCCCTGTTTACACCATCCTTACAAAACACTACTATATAACTACAGAACCCCTGTTTACACCATCCTTACAAAACACTACTATATAACTACAGAACCCCTGTTAACACCATCCTTACAAAACACTACTATACAACTACAGAACCCCTGTTAACACCATCCTTACAAAACACTACTATATAACTACAGAACCCCTGTTCACACCATCCTCACAAAACACTACTATACAACTACAGAACCCCTGTTCACACCATCCTTACAAAACACTACTATATAACTACAGAACCCCTGTTCACACCATCCTTACAAAACACTACTATATAACTACAGAACCCCTGTTAACACCATCCTTACAAAACACTACTATATAACTACAGAACCCCTGTTCACACCATCCTTACAAAACACTACTATATAACTACAGAACCCCTGTTCACACCATCCTTACAAAACACTACTATACAACTACAGAACCCCTGTTAACACCATCCTCACAAAACACTACTATATAACTACAGAACCCCTGTTCACACCATCCTTACAAAACACTACTATACAACTACAGAACCCCTGTTCACACCATCCTTACAAAACACTACTATACAACTACAGAACCCCTGTTCACACCATCCTTACAAAACACTACTATACAACTACAGAACCCCTGTTCACACCATCCTTACAAAACACTACTATATAACTACAGAACCCCTGTTCACACCATCCTTACAAAACACTACTATACAACTACAGAACCCCTGTTCACACCATCCTTACAAAACACTACTATATAACTACAGAACCCCTGTTAACACCATCCTCACAAAACACTACTATATAACTACAGAACCCCTGTTCACACCATCCTTACAAAACACTACTATATAACTACAGAACCCCTGTTCACACCATCCTTACAAAACACTACTATACAACTACAGAACCCCTTTTCACACCATCCTTACAAAACACTACTATATAACTACAGAACCCCTGTTCACACCATCCTTACAAAACACTACTATATAACTACAGAACCCCTGTTAACACCATCCTCACAAAACACTACTATATAACTACAGAACCCCTGTTCACACCATCCTTACAAAACACTACTATACAACTACAGAACCCCTGTTCACACCATCCTTACAAAACACTACTATATAACTACAGAACCCCTGTTCACACCATCCTCACAAAACACTACTATACAACTACAGAACCCCTGTTAACACCATCCTCACAAAACACTACTATACAACTACAGAACCCCTGTTCACACCATCCTTACAAAACACTACTATACAACTACAGAACCCCTGTTAACACCATCCTCACAAAACACTACTATATAACTACAGAACCCCTGTTCACACCATCCTCACAAAACACTACTATACAACTACAGAACCCCTGTTCACACCATCCTTACAAAACACTACTATACAACTACAGAACCCCTGTTCACACCATCCTCACAAAACACTACTATATAACTACAGAACCCCTGTTCACACCATCCTTACAAAACACTACTATATAACTACAGAACCCCTGTTCACACCATCCTCACAAAACACTACTATACAACTACAGAACCCCTGTTAACACCATCCTCACAAAACACTACTATATAACTACAGAACCCCTGTTAACACCATCCTCACAAAACACTACTATACAACTACAGAACCCCTGTTCACACCATCCTCACAAAACACTACTATACAACTACAGAACCCCTGTTCACACCATCCTTACAAAACACTACTATATAACTACAGAACCCCTGTTCACACCATCCTTACAAAACACTACTATACAACTACAGAACCCCTGTTCACACCATCCTCACAAAACACTACTATATAACTACAGAACCCCTGTTCACACCATCCTTACAAAACACTACTATACAACTACAGAACCCCTGTTTACACCATCCTCACAAAACACTACTATACAACTACAGAACCCCTGTTCACACCATCCTTACAAAACACTACTATATAACTACAGAACCCCTGTTCACACCATCCTCACAAAACACTACTGTACAACTACAGAACCCCTGTTCACACCATCCTTACAAAACACTACTATACAACTACAGAACCCCTGTTTAAACCATCCTCACAAAACACTACTATATAACTACAGAACCCCTGTTTAAACCATCCTCACAAAACACTACTATATAACTACAGAACCCCTGTTCACACCATCCTCACAAAACACTGCTATATAACTACAGAACCCCTGTTCACACCATCCTCACAAAACACTACTATACAACTACAGAACCCCTGTTTACACCATCCTCACAAAACACTACTATACAACTACAGAACCCCTGTTCACACCATCCTTACAAAACACTACTATATAACTACAGAACCCCTGTTCACACCATCCTCACAAAACACTACTATACAACTACAGAACCCCTGTTCACACCATCCTCACAAAACACTACTATACAACTACAGAACCCCTGTTCACACCATCCTCACAAAACACTACTATATAACTACAGAACCCCTGTTCACACCATCCTCACAAAACACTACTATACAACTACAGAACCCCTGTTCACACCATCCTCACAAAACACTACTATACAACTACAGAACCCCTGTTCACACCATCCTTACAAAACACTACTATACAACTACAGAACCCCTGTTCACACCATCCTCACAAAACACTACTATACAACTACAGAACCCCTGTTCACACCATCCTCACAAAACACTACTATATAACTACAGAACCCCTGTTCACACCATCCTCACAAAACACTACTATACAACTACAGAACCCCTGTTTACACCATCCTCACAAAACACTACTATATAACTACAGAACCCCTGTTCACACCATCCTCACAAAACACTAATATACAACTACAGAACCCCTGTTCACACCATCCTCACAAAACACTACTATATAACTACAGAACCCCTGTTCACACCATCCTTACAAAACACTACTATATAACTACAGAACCCCTGTTAACACCATCCTTACAAAACACTACTATATAACTACAGAACCCCTGTTCACACCATCCTTACAAAACACTACTATACAACTACAGAACCCCTGTTCACACCATCCTCACAAAACACTACTATATAACTACAGAACCCCTGTTCACACCATCCTCACAAAACACTACTATATAACTACAGAACCCCTGTTCACACCATCCTCACAAAACACTACTATACAACTACAGAACCCCTGTTCACACCATCCTTACAAAACACTACTATACAACTACAGAACCCCTGTTAACACCATCCTTACAAAACACTACTATATAACTACAGAACCCCTGTTCACACCATCCTCACAAAACACTACTATATAACTACAGAACCCCTGTTCACACCATCCTTACAAAACACTACTATATAACTACAGAACCCCTGTTCACACCATCCTCACAAAACACTACTATACAACTACAGAACCCCTGTTAACACCATCCTTACAAAACACTACTATATAACTACAGAACCCCTGTTCACACCATCCTCACAAAACACTACTATACAACTACAGAACCCCTGTTCACACCATCCTTACAAAACACTACTATACAACTACAGAACCCCTGTTCACACCATCCTCACAAAACACTACTATATAACTACAGAACCCCTGTTCACACCATCCTTACAAAACACTACTATATAACTACAGAACCCCTGTTCACACCATCCTCACAAAACACTACTATACAACTACAGAACCCCTGTTAACACCATCCTCACAAAACACTACTATATAACTACAGAACCCCTGTTAACACCATCCTCACAAAACACTACTATACAACTACAGAACCCCTGTTCACACCATCCTCACAAAACACTACTATACAACTACAGAACCCCTGTTCACACCATCCTTACAAAACACTACTATATAACTACAGAACCCCTGTTCACACCATCCTTACAAAACACTACTATACAACTACAGAACCCCTGTTCACACCATCCTCACAAAACACTACTATATAACTACAGAACCCCTGTTCACACCATCCTTACAAAACACTACTATACAACTACAGAACCCCTGTTTACACCATCCTCACAAAACACTACTATACAACTACAGAACCCCTGTTCACACCATCCTTACAAAACACTACTATATAACTACAGAACCCCTGTTCACACCATCCTCACAAAACACTACTGTACAACTACAGAACCCCTGTTCACACCATCCTTACAAAACACTACTATACAACTACAGAACCCCTGTTTAAACCATCCTCACAAAACACTACTATATAACTACAGAACCCCTGTTTAAACCATCCTCACAAAACACTACTATATAACTACAGAACCCCTGTTCACACCATCCTCACAAAACACTGCTATATAACTACAGAACCCCTGTTCACACCATCCTCACAAAACACTACTATACAACTACAGAACCCCTGTTTACACCATCCTCACAAAACACTACTATACAACTACAGAACCCCTGTTCACACCATCCTTACAAAACACTACTATATAACTACAGAACCCCTGTTCACACCATCCTCACAAAACACTACTATACAACTACAGAACCCCTGTTCACACCATCCTCACAAAACACTACTATACAACTACAGAACCCCTGTTCACACCATCCTCACAAAACACTACTATATAACTACAGAACCCCTGTTCACACCATCCTCACAAAACACTACTATACAACTACAGAACCCCTGTTCACACCATCCTCACAAAACACTACTATACAACTACAGAACCCCTGTTCACACCATCCTTACAAAACACTACTATACAACTACAGAACCCCTGTTCACACCATCCTCACAAAACACTACTATACAACTACAGAACCCCTGTTCACACCATCCTCACAAAACACTACTATATAACTACAGAACCCCTGTTCACACCATCCTCACAAAACACTACTATACAACTACAGAACCCCTGTTTACACCATCCTCACAAAACACTACTATATAACTACAGAACCCCTGTTCACACCATCCTCACAAAACACTAATATACAACTACAGAACCCCTGTTCACACCATCCTCACAAAACACTACTATATAACTACAGAACCCCTGTTCACACCATCCTTACAAAACACTACTATATAACTACAGAACCCCTGTTAACACCATCCTTACAAAACACTACTATATAACTACAGAACCCCTGTTCACACCATCCTTACAAAACACTACTATACAACTACAGAACCCCTGTTCACACCATCCTCACAAAACACTACTATATAACTACAGAACCCCTGTTCACACCATCCTCACAAAACACTACTATATAACTACAGAACCCCTGTTCACACCATCCTCACAAAACACTACTATACAACTACAGAACCCCTGTTCACACCATCCTTACAAAACACTACTATACAACTACAGAACCCCTGTTAACACCATCCTTACAAAACACTACTATATAACTACAGAACCCCTGTTCACACCATCCTCACAAAACACTACTATATAACTACAGAACCCCTGTTCACACCATCCTTACAAAACACTACTATATAACTACAGAACCCCTGTTCACACCATCCTCACAAAACACTACTATACAACTACAGAACCCCTGTTAACACCATCCTTACAAAACACTACTATATAACTACAGAACCCCTGTTCACACCATCCTCACAAAACACTACTATACAACTACAGAACCCCTGTTCACACCATCCTTACAAAACACTACTATACAACTACAGAACCCCTGTTTACACCATCCTCACAAAACACTACTATATAACTACAGAACCCCTGTTCACACCATCCTTACAAAACACTACTATACAACTACAGAACCCCTGTTTACACCATCCTCACAAAACACTACTATACAACTACAGAACCCCTGTTAACACCATCCTTACAAAACACTACTATATAACTACAGAACCCCTGTTTAAACCATCCTCACAAAACACTACTATATAACTACAGAACCCCTGTTTACACCATCCTCACAAAACACTACTATATAACTACAGAACCCCTGTTTACACCATCCTCACAAAACACTACTATACAACTACAGAACCCCTGTTAACACCATCCTTACAAAACACTACTATATAACTACAGAACCCCTGTTTACACCATCCTTACAAAACACTACTATATATCTACAGAACCCCTGTTCACACCATCCTTACAAAACACTACTATACAACTACAGAACCCCTGTTTACACCATCCTTACAAAACACTACTATACAACTACAGAACCCCTGTTCACACCATCCTTACAAAACACTACTATATAACTACAGAACCCCTGTTCACACCATCCTTACAAAACACTACTATATAACTACAGAACCCCTGTTCACACCATCCTTACAAAACACTACTATATAACTACAGAACCCCTGTTTAAACCATCCTTACAAAACACTACTATACAACTACAGAACCCCTGTTCACACCATCCTCACAAAACACTACTATATAACTACAGAACCCCTGTTCACACCATCCTCACAAAACACTACTATACAACTACAGAACCCCTGTTCACACCATCCTTACAAAACACTACTATACAACTACAGAACCCCTGTTAACACCATCCTTACAAAACACTACTATATAACTACAGAACCCCTGTTCACACCATCCTCACAAAACACTACTATATAACTACAGAACCCCTGTTCACACCATCCTTACAAAACACTACTATATAACTACAGAACCCCTGTTCACACCATCCTCACAAAACACTACTATACAACTACAGAACCCCTGTTAACACCATCCTTACAAAACACTACTATATAACTACAGAACCCCTGTTCACACCATCCTCACAAAACACTACTATACAACTACAGAACCCCTGTTCACACCATCCTTACAAAACACTACTATACAACTACAGAACCCCTGTTTACACCATCCTCACAAAACACTACTATATAACTACAGAACCCCTGTTCACACCATCCTTACAAAACACTACTATACAACTACAGAACCCCTGTTTACACCATCCTCACAAAACACTACTATACAACTACAGAACCCCTGTTAACACCATCCTTACAAAACACTACTATATAACTACAGAACCCCTGTTTAAACCATCCTCACAAAACACTACTATATAACTACAGAACCCCTGTTTACACCATCCTCACAAAACACTACTATATAACTACAGAACCCCTGTTTACACCATCCTCACAAAACACTACTATACAACTACAGAACCCCTGTTAACACCATCCTTACAAAACACTACTATATAACTACAGAACCCCTGTTTACACCATCCTTACAAAACACTACTATATAACTACAGAACCCCTGTTCACACCATCCTTACAAAACACTACTATACAACTACAGAACCCCTGTTTACACCATCCTTACAAAACACTACTATACAACTACAGAACCCCTGTTCACACCATCCTCACAAAACACTACTATATAACTACAGAACCCCTGTTCACACCATCCTTACAAAACACTACTATACAACTACAGAACCCCTGTTTACACCATCCTTACAAAACACTACTATACAACTACAGAACCCCTGTTCACACCATCCTTACAAAACACTACTATACAACTACAGAACCCCTGTTCACACCATCCTCACAAAACACTACTATATAACTACAGAACCCCTGTTCACACCATCCTTACAAAACACTACTATACAACTACAGAACCCCTGTTTACACCATCCTTACAAAACACTACTATATAACTACAGAACCCCTGTTCACACCATCCTTACAAAACACTACTATACAACAAAAGAACCCCTGTTCACACCATCCTCACAAAACACTACTATATAACTACAGAACCCCTGTTCACACCATCCTCACAAAACACTACTATACAACTACAGAACCCCTGTTCACACCATCCTCACAAAACACTACTATATAACTACAGAACCCCTGTTCACACCATCCTCACAAAACACTACTATACAACTACAGAACCCCTGTTCACACCATCCTTACAAAACACTACTATACAACTACAGAACCCCTGTTTACACCATCCTCACAAAACACTACTATATAACTACAGAACCCCTGTTCACACCATCCTCACAAAACACTACTATACAACTACAGAACCCCTGTTCACACCATCCTTACAAAACACTACTATATAACTACAGAACCCCTGTTCACACCATCCTCACAAAACACTACTATATAACTACAGAACCCCTGTTCACACCATCCTTACAAAACACTACTATATAACTACAGAACCCCTGTTAACACCATCCTCACAAAACACTACTATATAACTACAGAACCCCTGTTCACACCATCCTCACAAAACACTACTATATAACTACAGAACCCCTGTTCACACCATCCTTACAAAACACTACTATATAACTACAGAACCCCTGTTTACACCATCCTCACAAAACACTACTATACAACTACAGAACCCCTGTTAACACCATCCTTACAAAACACTACTATACAACTACAGAACCCCTGTTCACACCATCCTCACAAAACACTACTATATAACTACAGAACCCCTGTTCACACCATCCTTACAAAACACTACTATACAACAACAGAACCCCTGTTAACACCATCCTCACAAAACACTACTATACAACTACAGAACCCCTGTTAACACCATCCTCACAAAACACTACTATATAACTACAGAACCCCTGTTCACACCATCCTCACAAAACACTACTATATAACTACAGAACCCCTGTTCACACCATCCTTACAAAACACTACTATACAACTACAGAACCCCTGTTAACACCATCCTTACAAAACACTACTATATAACTACAGAACCCCTGTTAACACCATCCTTACAAAACACTACTATATAACTACAGAACCCCTGTTTAAACCATCCTCACAAAACACTACTATATAACTACAGAACCCCTGTTCACACCATCCTTACAAAACACTACTATATAACTACAGAACCCCTGTTCACACCATCCTCACAAAACACTACTATATAACTACAGAACCCCTGTTCACACCATCCTTACAAAACACTACTATACAACTACAGAACCCCTGTTCACACCATCCTCACAAAACACTACTATATAACTACAGAACCCCTGTTTACACCATCCTTACAAAACACTACTATATAACTACAGAAGCCCCGGTTTACACCATCCTTACAAAACACTACTATATAACTACAGAACCCCTGTTCACACCATCCTTACAAAACACTACTATACAACTACAGAACCCCTGTTAACACCATCCTTACAAAACACTACTATATAACTACAGAACCCCTGTTCACACCATCCTTACAAAACACTACTATACAACTACAGAACCCCTGTTCACACCATCCTTACAAAACACTACTATACAACTACAGAACCCCTGTTTACACCATCCTTACAAAACACTACTATATAACTACAGAACCCCTGTTTACACCATCCTTACAAAACACTACTATATAACTACAGAACCCCTGTTAACACCATCCTTACAAAACACTACTATATAACTACAGAACCCCTGTTCACACCATCCTCACAAAACACTACTATACAACTACAGAACCCCTGTTCACACCATCCTTACAAAACACTACTATACAACTACAGAACCCCTGTTTACACCATCCTTACAAAACACTACTATATAACTACAGAACCCCTGTTTACACCATCCTTACAAAACACTACTATATAACTACAGAACCCCTGTTCACACCATCCTTACAAAACACTACTATACAACTACAGAACCCCTGTTAACACCATCCTTACAAAACACTACTATATAACTACAGAACCCCTGTTCACACCATCCTCACAAAACACTACTATATAACTACAGAACCCCTGTTTACACCATCCTTACAAAACACTACTATACAACTACAGAACCCCTGTTCACACCATCCTCACAAAACACTACTATACAACTACAGAACCCCTGTTCACACCATCCTTACAAAACACTACTATACAACTACAGAACCCCTGTTTACACCATCCTCACAAAACACTACTATATAACTACAGAACCCCTGTTAACACCATCCTCACAAAACACTACTATACAACTACAGAACCCCTGTTAACACCATCCTTACAAAACACTACTATATAACTACAGAACCCCTGTTCACACCATCCTTACAAAACACTACTATATAACTACAGAACCCCTGTTAACACCATCCTCACAAAACACTACTATATAACTACAGAACCCCTGTTCACACCATCCTTACAAAACACTACTATACAACTACAGAACCCCTGTTAACACCATCCTTACAAAACACTACTATACAACTACAGAACCCCTGTTAACACCATCCTTACAAAACACTACTATACAACTACAGAACCCCTGTTCACACCATCCTCACAAAACACTACTATACAACTACAGAACCCCTGTTCACACCATCCTCACAAAACACTACTATATAACTACAGAACCCCTGTTCACACCATCCTTACAAAACACTACTATACAACTACAGAACCCCTGTTCACACCATCCTCACAAAACACTACTATATAACTACAGAACCCCTGTTCACACCATCCTTACAAAACACTACTATATAACTACAGAACCCCTGTTCACACCATCCTCACAAAACACTACTATATAACTACAGAACCCCTGTTCACACCATCCTTACAAAACACTACTATACAACTACAGAACCCCTGTTCACACCATCCTCACAAAACACTACTATATAACTACAGAACCCCTGTTTACACCATCCTCACAAAACACTACTATACAACTACAGAACCCCTGTTTAAACCATCCTTACAAAACACTACTATACAACTACAGAACCCCTGTTAACACCATCCTTACAAAACACTACTATATAACTACAGAACCCCTGTTCACACCATCCTTACAAAACACTACTATACAACTACAGAACCCCTGTTAACACCATCCTTACAAAACACTACTATACAACTACAGAACCCCTGTTCACACCATCCTTACAAAACACTACTATACAACTACAGAACCCCTGTTAACACCATCCTTACAAAACACTACTATATAACTACAGAACCCCTGTTCACACCATCCTTACAAAACACTACTATACAACTACAGAACCCCTGTTCACACCATCCTCACAAAACACTACTATACAACTACAGAACCCCTGTTCACACCATCCTTACAAAACACTACTATATAACTACAGAACCCCTGTTCACACCATCCTCACAAAACACTACTATATAACTACAGAACCCCTGTTCACACCATCCTCACAAAACACTACTATACAACTACAGAACCCCTGTTAACACCATCCTTACAAAACACTACTATATAACTACAGAACCCCTGTTCACACCATCCTTACAAAACACTACTATACAACTACAGAACCCCTGTTCACACCATCCTTACAAAACACTACTATATAACTACAGAACCCCTGTTCACACCATCCTCACAAAACACTACTATATAACTACAGAACCCCTGTTCACACCATCCTCACAAAACACTACTATATAACTACAGAACCCCTGTTCACACCATCCTTACAAAACACTACTATACAACTACAGAACCCCTGTTCACACCATCCTTACAAAACACTACTATATAACTACAGAACCCCTGTTCACACCATCCTCACAAAACACTACTATATAACTACAGAACCCCTGTTCACACCATCCTCACAAAACACTACTATATAACTACAGAACCCCTGTTCACACCATCCTCACAAAACACTACTATATAACTACAGAACCCCTGTTCACACCATCCTTACAAAACACTACTATACAACTACAGAACCCCTGTTTACACCATCCTTACAAAACACTACTATACAACTACAGAACCCCTGTTCACACCATCCTCACAAAACACTACTATACAACTACAGAACCCCTGTTCACACCATCCTTACAAAACACTACTATACAACTACAGAACCCCTGTTCACACCATCCTCACAAAACACTACTATACAACTACAGAACCCCTGTTCACACCATCCTTACAAAACACTACTATACAACTACAGAACCCCTGTTCACACCATCCTCACAAAACACTACTATATAACTACAGAACCCCTGTTAACACCATCCTCACAAAACACTACTATATAACTACAGAACCCCTGTTAACACCATCCTCACAAAACACTACTATATAACTACAGAACCCCTGTTCACACCATCCTTACAAAACACTACTATATAACTACAGAACCCCTGTTCACACCATCCTTACAAAACACTACTATATAACTACAGAACCCCTGTTCACACCATCCTTACAAAACACTACTATATAACTACAGAACCCCTGTTTAAACCATCCTTACAAAACACTACTATACAACTACAGAACCCCTGTTCACACCATCCTTACAAAACACTACTATACAACTACAGAACCCCTGTTCACACCATCCTCACAAAACACTACTATACAACTACAGAACCCCTGTTCACACCATCCTCACAAAACACTACTATACAACTACAGAACCCCTGTTAACACCATCCTTACAAAACACTACTATACAACTACATAACCCCTGTTCACACCATCCTTACAAAACACTACTATATAACTACAGAACCCCTGTTTAAACCATCCTTACAAAACACTACTATACAACTACAGAACCCCTGTTAACACCATCCTTACAAAACACTACTATACAACTACAGAACCCCTGTTAACACCATCCTTACAAAACACTACTATACAACTACAGAACCCCTGTTCACACCATCCTTACAAAACACTACTATACAACTACAGAACCCCTGTTAACACCATCCTTTCAAAACACTACTATATAACTACAGAACCCCTGTTCACACCATCCTTACAAAACACTACTATACAACTACAGAACCCCTGTTCACACCATCCTTACAAAACACTACTATACAACTACAGAACCCCTGTTCACACCATCCTCACAAAACACTACTATACAACTACAGAACCCCTGTTCACACCATCCTCACAAAACACTACTATATAACTACAGAACCCCTGTTCACACCATCCTCACAAAACACTACTATATAACTACAGAACCCCTGTTCACACCATCCTTACAAAACACTACTATACAACTACAGAACCCCTGTTTACACCATCCTTACAAAACACTACTATACAACTACAGAACCCCTGTTCACACCATCCTCACAAAACACTACTATATAACTACAGAACCCCTGTTCACACCATCCTCACAAAACACTACTATATAACTACAGAACCCCTGTTAACACCATCCTCACAAAACACTACTATATAACTACAGAACCCCTGTTCACACCATCCTCACAAAACACTACTATATCACTACAGAACCCCTGTTCACACCATCCTCACAAAACACTACTATATAACTACAGAACCCCTGTTCACACCATCCTTACAAAACACTACTATACAACTACAGAACCCCTGTTTACACCATCCTTACAAAACACTACTATACAACTACAGAACCCCTGTTCACACCATCCTCACAAAACACTACTATATAACTACAGAACCCCTGTTCACACCATCCTCACAAAACACTACTATATAACTACAGAACCCCTGTTAACACCATCCTCACAAAACACTACTATATAACTACAGAACCCCTGTTCACACCATCCTCACAAAACACTACTATATCACTACAGAACCCCTGTTCACACCATCCTCACAAAACACTACTATATAACTACAGAACCCCTGTTAACACCATCCTCACAAAACACTACTATATAACTACAGAACCCCTGTTCACACCATCCTTACAAAACACTACTATACAACTACAGAACCCCTGTTCACACCATCCTTACAAAACACTACTATATAACTACAGAACCCCTGTTAACACCATCCTTACAAAACACTACTATACAACTACAGAACCCCTGTTCACACCATCCTTACAAAACACTACTATACAACTACAGAACCCCTGTTCACACCATCCTTACAAAACACTACTATACAACTACAGAACCCCTGTTCACACCATCCTTACAAAACACTACTATATAACTACAGAACCCCTGTTCACACCATCCTTACAAAACACTACTATATAACTACAGAACCCCTGTTCACACCATCCTTACAAAACACTACTATATAACTACAGAACCCCTGTTCACACCATCCTCACAAAACACTACTATACAACTACAGAACCCCTGTTCACACCATCCTTACAAAACACTACTATACAACTACAGAACCCCTGTTCACACCATCCTCACAAAACTCTACTATATAACTACAGAACCCCTGTTTACACCATCCTCACAAAACACTACTATACAACTACAGAACCCCTGTTCACACCATCCTCACAAAACACTACTATATAACTACAGAACCCCTGTTTACACCATCCTTACAAAACACTACTATATAACTACAGAACCCCTGTTCACACCATCCTCACAAAACACTACTATATAACTACAGAACCCCTGTTCACACCATCCTCACAAAACACTACTATATAACTACAGAACCCCTGTTCACACCATCCTTACAAAACACTACTATACAACTACAGAACCCCTGTTCACACCATCCTCACAAAACACTACTATATAACTACAGAACCCCTGTTTACACCATCCTCACAAAACACTACTATATAACTACAGAACCCCTGTTCACACCATCCTCACAAAACACTACTATACAACTACAGAACCCCTGTTTACACCATCCTTACAAAACACTACTATATAACTACAGAACCCCTGTTCACACCATCCTTACAAAACACTACTATACAACTACAGAACCCCTGTTAACACCATCCTCACAAAACACTACTATATAACTACAGAACCCCTGTTTACACCATCCTTACAAAACACTACTATATAACTACAGAACCCCTGTTCACACCATCCTTACAAAACACTACTATATAACTACAGAACCCCTGTTAACACCATCCTTACAAAACACTACTATATAACTACAGAACCCCTGTTCACACCATCCTTACAAAACACTACTATATAACTACAGAACCCCTGTTTACACCATCCTCACAAAACACTACTATATAACTACAGAACCCCTGTTCACACCATCCTTACAAAACACTACTATATAACTACAGAACCCCTGTTTACACCATCCTCACAAAACACTACTATACAACTACAGAACCCCTGTTCACACCATCCTCACAAAACACTACTATATAACTACAGAACCCCTGTTCACACCATCCTCACAAAACACTACTATATAACTACAGAACCCCTGTTCACACCATCCTCACAAAACACTACTATATAACTACAGAACCCCTGTTAACACCATCCTCACAAAACACTACTATACAACTACAGAACCCCTGTTCACACCATCCTTACAAAACACTACTATATAACTACAGAACCCCTGTTCACACCATCCATACAAAACACTACTATACAACTACAGAACCCCTGTTAACACCATCCTTACAAAACACTACTATACAACTACAGAACCCCTGTTCACACCATCCTCACAAAACACTACTATATAACTACAGAACCCCTGTTCACACCATCCTCACAAAACACTACTATACAACTACAGAACCCCTGTTCACACCATCCTCACAAAACACTACTATATAACTACAGAACCCCTGTTTACACTATCCTTACAAAACACTACTATATAACTACAGAACCCCTGTTAACACCATCCTTACAAAACACTACTATATAACTACAGAACCCCTGTTCACACCATCCTCACAAAACACTACTATATAACTACAGAACCCCTGTTAACACCATCCTTACAAAACACTACTATACAACTACAGAACCCCTGTTAACACCATCCTTACAAAACACTACTATACAACTACAGAACCCCTGTTTACACCATCCTTACAAAACACTACTATATAACTACAGAACCCCTGTTAACACCATCCTTACAAAACACTACTATATAACTACAGAACCCCTGTTAACACCATCCTCACAAAACACTACTATATAACTACAGAACCCCTGTTCACACCATCCTCACAAAACACTACTATATAACTACAGAACCCCTGTTAACACCATCCTTACAAAACACTACTATATAACTACAGAACCCCTGTTCACACCATCCTTACAAAACACTACTATACAACTACAGAACCCCTGTTCACACCATCCTTACAAAACACTACTATACAACTACAGAACCCCTGTTTAAACCATCCTTACAAAACACTACTATATAACTACAGAATCCCTGTTTACACCATCCTTACAAAACACTACTATACAACTACAGAACCCCTGTTTAAACCATCCTTACAAAACACTACTATACAACTACAGAATCCCTGTTTACACCATCCTTACAAAACACTACTATATAACTACAGAACCCCTGTTTACACCATCCTTACAAAACACTACTATACAACTACAGAACCCCTGTTCACACCATCCTCACAAAACACTACTATACAACTACAGAACCCCTGTTCACACCATCCTTACAAAACACTACTATACAACTACAGAACCCCTGTTCACACCATCCTTACAAAACACTACTATACAACTACAGAACCCCTGTTCACACCATCCTCACAAAACACTACTATACAACTACAGAACCCCTGTTCACACCATCCTTACAAAACACTACTATACAACTACAGAACCCCTGTTAACACCATCCTTACAAAACACTACTATACAACTACAGAACCCCTGTTCACACCATCCTTACAAAACACTACTATACAACTACAGAACCCCTGTTAACACCATCCTTACAAAACACTACTATATAACTACAGAACCCCTGTTCACACCATCCTTACAAAACACTACTATATAACTACAGAACCCCTGTTCACACCATCCTTACAAAACACTACTATACAACTACAGAACCCCTGTTTACACCATCCTCACAAAACACTACTATATAACTACAGAACCCCTGTTCACACCATCCTCACAAAACACTACTATATAACTACAGAACCCCTGTTCACACCATCCTTACAAAACACTACTATACAACTACAGAACCCCTGTTTACACCATCCTTACAAAACACTACTATGTAACTACAGAACCCCTGTTCACACCATCCTTACAAAACACTACTATACAACTACAGAACCCCTGTTTACACCATCCTTACAAAACACTACTATATAACTACAGAACCCCTGTTTACACCATCCTCACAAAACACTACTATACAACTACAGAACCCCTGTTCACACCATCCTTACAAAACACTACTATACAACTACAGAACCCCTGTTTACACCATCCTCACAAAACACTACTATACAACTACAGAACCCCTGTTCACACCATCCTTACAAAACACTACTATACAACTACAGAACCCCTGTTCACACCATCCTTACAAAACACTACTATATAACTACAGAACCCCTGTTCACACCATCCTTACAAAACACTACTATATAACTACAGAACCCCTGTTTAAACCATCCTTACAAAACACTACTATACAACTACAGAACCCCTGTTCACACCATCCTTACAAAACACTACTATACAACTACAGAACCCCTGTTCACACCATCCTTACAAAACACTACTATACAACTACAGAACCCCTGTTTACACCATCCTTACAAAACACTACTATATAACTACAGAACCCCTGTTCACACCATCCTTACAAAACACTACTATACAACTACAGAACCCCTGTTTACACCATCCTTACAAAACACTACTATACAACTACAGAACCCCTGTTCACACCATCCTTACAAAACACTACTATACAACTACAGAACCCCTGTTCACACCATCCTTACAAAACACTACTATACAACTACAGAACCCCTGTTCACACCATCCTTACAAAACACTACTATATAACTACAGAACCCCTGTTCACACCATCCTTACAAAACACTACTATACAACTACAGAACCCCTGTTCACACCATCCTTACAAAACACTACTATATAACTACAGAACCCCTGTTCACACCATCCTTACAAAACACTACTATATAACTACAGAACCCCTGTTCACACCATCCTTACAAAACACTACTATATAACTACAGAACCCCTGTTAACACCATCCTTACAAAACACTACTATACAACTACAGAACCCCTGTTCACACCATCCTCACAAAACACTACTATATAACTACAGAACCCCTGTTCACACCATCCTCACAAAACACTACTATACAACTACAGAACCCCTGTTCACACCATCCTCACAAAACACTACTATATAACTACAGAACCCCTGTTTACACTATCCTTACAAAACACTACTATATAACTACAGAACCCCTGTTAACACCATCCTTACAAAACACTACTATATAACTACAGAACCCCTGTTCACACCATCCTCACAAAACACTACTATATAACTACAGAACCCCTGTTAACACCATCCTTACAAAACACTACTATACAACTACAGAACCCCTGTTAACACCATCCTTACAAAACACTACTATACAACTACAGAACCCCTGTTTACACCATCCTTACAAAACACTACTATATAACTACAGAACCCCTGTTAACACCATCCTTACAAAACACTACTATATAACTACAGAACCCCTGTTAACACCATCCTCACAAAACACTACTATATAACTACAGAACCCCTGTTCACACCATCCTTACAAAACACTACTATACAACTACAGAACCCCTGTTCACACCATCCTTACAAAACACTACTATACAACTACAGAACCCCTGTTTAAACCATCCTTACAAAACACTACTATATAACTACAGAATCCCTGTTTACACCATCCTTACAAAACACTACTATACAACTACAGAACCCCTGTTTAAACCATCCTTACAAAACACTACTATACAACTACAGAATCCCTGTTTACACCATCCTTACAAAACACTACTATATAACTACAGAACCCCTGTTTACACCATCCTTACAAAACACTACTATACAACTACAGAACCCCTGTTCACACCATCCTCACAAAACACTACTATACAACTACAGAACCCCTGTTCACACCATCCTTACAAAACACTACTATACAACTACAGAACCCCTGTTCACACCATCCTTACAAAACACTACTATACAACTACAGAACCCCTGTTCACACCATCCTCACAAAACACTACTATACAACTACAGAACCCCTGTTCACACCATCCTTACAAAACACTACTATACAACTACAGAACCCCTGTTAACACCATCCTTACAAAACACTACTATACAACTACAGAACCCCTGTTCACACCATCCTTACAAAACACTACTATACAACTACAGAACCCCTGTTAACACCATCCTTACAAAACACTACTATATAACTACAGAACCCCTGTTCACACCATCCTTACAAAACACTACTATATAACTACAGAACCCCTGTTCACACCATCCTTACAAAACACTACTATACAACTACAGAACCCCTGTTTACACCATCCTCACAAAACACTACTATATAACTACAGAACCCCTGTTCACACCATCCTCACAAAACACTACTATATAACTACAGAACCCCTGTTCACACCATCCTTACAAAACACTACTATACAACTACAGAACCCCTGTTTACACCATCCTTACAAAACACTACTATGTAACTACAGAACCCCTGTTCACACCATCCTTACAAAACACTACTATACAACTACAGAACCCCTGTTTACACCATCCTTACAAAACACTACTATATAACTACAGAACCCCTGTTTACACCATCCTCACAAAACACTACTATACAACTACAGAACCCCTGTTCACACCATCCTTACAAAACACTACTATACAACTACAGAACCCCTGTTTACACCATCCTCACAAAACACTACTATACAACTACAGAACCCCTGTTCACACCATCCTTACAAAACACTACTATACAACTACAGAACCCCTGTTCACACCATCCTTACAAAACACTACTATATAACTACAGAACCCCTGTTCACACCATCCTTACAAAACACTACTATATAACTACAGAACCCCTGTTTAAACCATCCTTACAAAACACTACTATACAACTACAGAACCCCTGTTCACACCATCCTTACAAAACACTACTATACAACTACAGAACCCCTGTTCACACCATCCTTACAAAACACTACTATACAACTACAGAACCCCTGTTTACACCATCCTTACAAAACACTACTATATAACTACAGAACCCCTGTTCACACCATCCTTACAAAACACTACTATACAACTACAGAACCCCTGTTTACACCATCCTTACAAAACACTACTATACAACTACAGAACCCCTGTTCACACCATCCTTACAAAACACTACTATACAACTACAGAACCCCTGTTCACACCATCCTTACAAAACACTACTATACAACTACAGAACCCCTGTTCACACCATCCTTACAAAACACTACTATATAACTACAGAACCCCTGTTCACACCATCCTTACAAAACACTACTATACAACTACAGAACCCCTGTTCACACCATCCTTACAAAACACTACTATATAACTACAGAACCCCTGTTCACACCATCCTTACAAAACACTACTATATAACTACAGAACCCCTGTTCACACCATCCTTACAAAACACTACTATACAACTACAGAACCCCTGTTCACACCATCCTTACAAAACACTACTATATAACTACAGAACCCCTGTTTAAACCATCCTTACAAAACACTACTATACAACTACAGAACCCCTGTTCACACCATCCTTACAAAACACTACTATACAACTACAGAACCCCTGTTCACACCATCCTTACAAAACACTACTATATAACTACAGAACCCCTGTTCACACCATCCTTACAAAACACTACTATACAACTACAGAACCCCTGTTCACACCATCCTTACAAAACACTACTATACAACTACAGAACCCCTGTTCACACCATCCTTACAAAACACTACTATATAACTACAGAACCCCTGTTCACACCATCCTTACAAAACACTACTATACAACTACAGAACCCCTGTTTAAACCATCCTTACAAAACACTACTATACAACTACAGAACCCCTGTTAACACCATCCTTACAAAACACTACTATACAACTACATAACCCCTGTTAACACCATCCTTACAAAACACTACTATATAACTACAGAACCCCTGTTCACACCATCCTTACAAAACACTACTATACAACTACAGAACCCCTGTTTAAACCATCCTTACAAAACACTACTATATAACTACAGAACCCCTGTTCACACCATCCTTACAAAACACTACTATACAACTACATAACCCCTGTTAACACCATCCTTACAAAACACTACTATACAACTACAGAACCCCTGTTCACACCATCCTTACAAAACACTACTATACAACTACAGAACCCCTGTTTAAACCATCCTTACAAAACACTACTATACAACTACAGAACCCCTGTTCACACCATCCTTACAAAACACTACTATACAACAACAGAACCCCTGTTCACACTATCCTTACAAAATACTACTATACAACTACAGAACCCCTGTTTAAACCATCCTTACAAAACACTAATATACTGTACAACTAAAGAACCCCTGTTTACACCATCCTCACAAAACAGACTGGGACGGAGACTGGGACCTCCAGTCTCAAATCTCTGGTAGACTGAAAAAGTTTTCCCTTTAGAATGTCCCTCTGTTTAGCGCCATCCATCATTCCTTCAATTCTGACCAGTTTCCCAGTCCCTGCCGATGAAAACACCCCAACAGCATGATGCTTCCACCACCATGCTTCACTGTGGGGATGGTGTTCTCGGGGTTATGAGAGGTGTTGGGTTTGCGCCAAACATAGGGATTTCCTTGATGCTCAAAAAGCTCAATTTTAGTCTCATCTGACCAGAGTACCTTCTTCCATATGTTTGGGGAGTCCCCCATATGCCTTTTAGCGAACACCAAATGTGTTCGCTTATTTATTTCTTTAAGCAATAGCTTTTTTCTGGCCATTCCTCTGTAAAGCCCAGCTCTGTGGAGTGTACAGCTTAAAGTGGTCCTATGGACAGATACTCCAATCTCTGCTGTTGATCTTTGCAGCTCCTTCAGGGTTATCTTTGGTCTCTTTGTTGCCTCTCTGATTAATGCCCTCCTTAACTGGTCCGTGAGTTTTGTTGGGCGGCCTGCTCTTGGCAGGTTTGTTGTGGTGCCATATTCTTTAATTTTTTAATAATGGATTTAATGGTGCTCTGTGGAATGTTCAAAGTTTCTGATATTTTTTTATAACCCAACCCTGATCTGTACTTCTCCACAACTTTTTCCCTGACCTGTTTGGAGAGCTCCTTGGTCTTCATAGTGCTGCTTGCTTGGTGGTGCCCCTTGCTTAGTGGTGTTACAGACTCTGGGGCCTTTCAGAACAGGTGTATATATACTGAGATCATGTGACAGATCATGTGACACTTAGATTTCAGACAGGTGGACTTCATTTAACTAATTACGTGACTTCTGAAGGTAATTGGTTGCACCAGATCTTATTTAGGGGCTTCATAGTAAAGGGGGTGAATACATATGCACACATCACATTTCCGTATCACCAATTTGGACTATTTTGTGTATGTCAATTACACGAAATTCAAAACCAAATCAACTTCAACTACAGGTTGTAATGCCACAAAATAGGAAAAACGTGGAGGGGATGAAAACGTTTTCAAGGCACTGTAAGGGTGCTGAGGATGCTTCAGCACCCCCTGAAACATCAGAATAATACGAATTAACAAAAGTAGTGTACTGGAGCTTTGCTAGTCCTGTATTAGCGGAATGGGCAAAAATACCGTAGCACCTCCACCCCCAAACTACTTCCTGTGGCAACACCCTCCCCTGACCCCGTTTCTTTCTATCTCTCTCCCTTCCATCACTCTCTCTGTCTCCCCCCCTCCAGTTCCCCAAAGGTGAAACATCACAGAACCTTAAGTCTTTGCATATATCTCAACTTCACCTCCCCTCATCCCCCTCCCCCCACTCCTCCTCTCCCCCTCTCTCCCCTTCAGTACCACTAAGCCATGTCTATACGTACGTCTGTATTACTTAGCATGCGTAGCTTTGAAGACAGTGTTTAAGTGGTGATGGTAAGACCCCTCAAACACACACACACACACCATCCCCTCCTCCCCATCCACACACCTCTCTATATGAGTGGCAGGCAGGGATAATGATTACGGAGCTAAGGGGATAGCAGGGACTTTAACTGTGGATACAAGCGGCTTCCCGCTACCCACCCATCCTCTCAGGATCCCTGCAATGTTCTTAAGGGATTTACACAGAGTTAATGCTAATCCTAGCTAGCATGTTCTTATGGGATTTATATTGAGCTAATGCTAATCCTAGCTAGCATGGGGAGATGGCGGAGCAAAGTTACATGACTTACTGTATAATACATGGATAGCAATGCTTATGTCTACTTGACTCTACATTTAGTCATTTTTACTGAGATATTTTGTGTTGTACATTTACTTGTGTGTTGTTGTGCACACAAAGCTATGCCTGTACAAGGGCAGAAGTTAGCCTAGAGGTTAGAGCATTTGTTGCTAGTTTGAATCCTTAAGCCAGCATTTACACCTTAACGCTTACAATTGTGAAGTAAAAAGTTAGCTAAATCTAGTTATCGTTGTCTGCATTGCCACTGACTTGACAGGTAGTAGGTTGAGTGACTGCCCGGGCAGGGACCAGGCAACTTGTTTATGTTAACTTATACATTCCACTACAGATGTGGCAGTCAACAGGCAACAACACACGATAAGACATTAGTAAATACATTTGTAAATTGAGTTTTAAGTTGATATCGACTTCATATGAAATGTATTATTCATGTCCATGTTCCTCATTGCTCCAGTCTCTCGTACTCAACTTCACTGCCAGCAACATAGCTCAGCAGTATATTGCCTAAAAAAGTGCTTTGCTCAAGGGCAATTAGACATCTTTTGGGGGGGGGGGGTAAATTAAATGTATGATGTTTAAGTTGCTGTTAATGATGAGGATGCTGATTAAAGAATGCAACTATTAACAAACAATGGTAATTGTGATGCACTGAATGCATATCAAGTTACATGTCTGACTTATCTGTTAGAGCTGGTGCCTTCAAATGATAGACGAGCTACGAGGAGCAAGTCAACCCGGAGAGGAGGAAACCTAACCCCTCTCTGCTAAAGAGTGTAGAGAAGCTGATACATCACTGGGAGACATGAGAGCAAGTCAATGGTTATGCAGCCTGATACCATATTTAGCCTGAAATGGTCATTTAATGTACAATGTGATTGTTCCTTACTGTGCAATGTGATTGTTCCTTGTTGTACAATGTGATTGTTCCTTACTGTGCAATGTGATTGTTCCTTGTTGTACAATGTGATTGTTCCTTACTGTGCAATGTGATTGTTCCTTGTTGTACAATGTGATTGTTCCTTACTGTACAATGTGATTGTTCCTTGTTGTACAATTTGATTGTTCCTTACTGTACAATGTGATTGTTCCTTGTTGCACAATGTGATTGTTCCTTACTGTACAATGTGATTGTTCCTTACTGTACAATGTGATTGTTCCTTGTTGTACAATGTGATTGTTCCTTGCTGTACAATGTGATTGTTCCTTGTTGTACAATTTGATTTTTCCTTACTGTACAATGTGATTGTTCCTTGTTGCACAATGTGATTGTTCCTTACTGTACAATGTGATTGTTCCTTACTGTACAATGCGATTGTTCCTTACTGTACAATGTGATTGTTCCTTACTGTACAATGTGATTGTTCCTTACTGTACAATGTGATTTTTCCTTACTGTACAATGTGATTGTTCCTTGTTGTACAATGTGATTGTTCCTTACTGTGCAATGTGATTGTTCCTTACTGTAAAATGTGATTGTTCCTTACTGTACAATGTGATTGTTCCTTACTGTACAATGTGATTGTTCCTTACTGTACAATGTGATTGTTCCTTACTGTAAAATGTGATTGTTCCTTACTGTAAAAGTCGTTGTATTCCTATGTCAAAATAATCAGACATGCTGTGTAATGAAAGAGCACACATCTTTTTAATCAAGTTGTAAATACTACAATATATAGTTGTAGTACAGATTCATTGTAATAGAATTAGTGAGAGACATGCATTTAACATTAAATAATACATTGAACATGCATATATTACCATTGTTTGCATGTTCATTTCTCCTAAAATGAACTAGTGACCTGATGGCTTCAAAGATGTAGTAGTTCATGGAGAGGTACTTCAGCAGGTATGTGTAAAAAAACATGTTTTTTATTGAAGACAGTTGTATCTTTGTAAAATGCTCTGCACAAACATTTCATGGGCACAAACATGTCATGGGCACAAACATGTCATGGGCACAAACAAATATCCTCTCAGCTAAGTTGTCTGCTGTGCTTTGTCCTCTCACATTGCTTACTTCCCTAAAAGTAGAAGCGGTCACTCTTTCCTTCCACAAGGAGTGCCGCTCAGGCATTTCACATTGGCTTCTTGTGCCTCTTTCAATGTCATGTGACCGTGAATGACACAGACATTGATTTCAGGTTCAAGTGCACTTGATTGGTTAAAACATATGCCCAGTCTGTGGCCCCTTAATTGGCAGCCCTGTAGTGGCACGGCGAGGGAATGACACAGCAGGTGGGTGCTGATAAGAGTTAATGCTGCCAACCTGTACTTTGCCAAGCAAGAAGTCCACTAGTGGTTTCCATGCAGAAAATGCCCGTGGTGCTGATTAATGGAGCTCAGTCGGAGGTGAAGTTGGCAGCTTCAATGACAAGGGATGAGGGATCCGGTAGCTCAACACTGAATCCTTTGGACAGCACAGATCTGAAAAGACAAATTGTATGAGCAAAACCAATTAGGCATATTGCTACATTAGTGCAATGACAGAGTCTAGGGAGAGCAGAGGAGTACACCAAGTGTATCCATGAATGCCCTGCTGTACATACGATGCGTTCATTGCTGTGTAGTTAATTAGAACGGAGCTGGAAAGGATGGCTGACGTTTTACGTGCTCCGAACCAACTGTGGTATTTATTTTTGTAGCTTATTTTTTTTTAAACAATTTTGTACATAATGTTGCTGCTACCGTCTCTTATGACCGAAAATAACTTCTGGAAATCAGAACAGCGATGACGCACCACGAACTGGTAGAAGCTTTTTCTCTTATCGAGTCCGACCTGAAGGATATACTGCTCTCCCGGGAACAGGCCCAGATCCCCGTCATTTGCGTGAAGAAAAGACGGAGAAAAAGGGGACGGAGGTCGAGCTGCTTTCTGAGAATTCGTAGGCGAGCGAGTAAAACCCCACTGCCATCCATTCTATTTGCATTCATTCAATCATTGGAAAATAAAATAGATGAGCAAGGTTAAATTAGCAACAGGACATTTAAAACTGTAATATCTTATGTTTCCCCGAGTCGTGGCTTAACGATGACGTGAATAACATACAGCTGGCGGGTTAAACACTTTATCGGCTAGATAGAACAGCAGCCTCTGGTAAGACAGGATGTGGGGGTCTAGGTATATTTGTAAAAAAAACAGCTGCTGCTCGATATCTAAGGAAGTCTCAAAGTTTTGCTCGCCTGAGGTAGAGTTTTCCATGATAAGCTGTAGATCATACTATCTACCTAGAGAGTTTCATCTCTATTTTTCATAGCTTTCTACATACAAGCACAGACCGATGCTGGCGCTAAGACCGCACTCAATGAGCTGTATAAGGCCATAAGCAAACAGGAAAATGCTCACCCAGAGCCGGCGCTCCTAGTGGCCGGGGACTTTAATGCAGGTAAACTTAAATCAGTTTTACTTCATTTCCACAAGCATGATAAATGTGCAACACGACGGAAAACCTTTACTTCACACACAGAGATGCGTACAAAGCTCTCCCTTGCCCTCCAGCTCACACATCTGACCATAATTCCATCCTCCTGATTCCTGCTTACAAGCAAAAATTAAAGCAGGAAGCACCAGTGACTCGGTCAATAAAAAAGTGGTCAGATGAAGCAGATGCTAAGCTACAAGACTGTTTTACTATCACAGACTGGAATATGATTATTCCAATGGCATTGAGGAGTACACCACATCAGTCACTGGCTTCATAAATAACTGCATTGATGACATCGTCGCCACAGTGACTGTACGTACATACTCCAAACAGAAGCCATGGAGCGGGACTCTTCCTCTTTCAAGGAAGCTTAAGATATCCGGCTATGCCCTCCGACGAACCATCAAACAGGCAAAACGTCAATACAGGACTAAGATCCAGTCTACTACACCGGCTCTGACACTCGTCGGATGTGGCAGGGCTTGCAAACCATTACAGACTACAAAGGGAAGCACAGCCGAGAGCTACCCAGTGACACGAGCCTACCAGACAAGCTTCATAACTTCTATGCTCGCTTCGAGGCACACTGAAACATGTATGAGAGCATCAGCTGTTCCGGATGACTGTGTGATCACGCTCTCCGCAGCCGATGTGAGTAAAACCATTAAACAGGCTTACATTCACAAGGCCCCGGGGCCAGATGGATTACTAGGACATGTACTCTGAGTATGCGCTGACCAACTGGCAAGTGGCACTGAAATGTTCAACCTCTCCCTGTCTGAGTCTGTAATACCAACATGTTTCAAGCAGATCACCATAGTGCCTGCGCCCAAGAACACTAAGGTAACCTGCCTAAATGAATACAGACCTGTAGCACTCACGTCTGTAGCCTTGAAGTGCTTTGAAAGGCTGGTCATGACTCACATCAACACCATTATCCCAGAAACAATACACCCACTCCAATTTGCATACCGCCCTAACAGATCCACGGATGATGCGATCTCTATTGCACTCCACACTGCCCTTTCCCACCTGGACAAAAGGAACACCTATGTGAGAATGCTATTAATTGACTACAGCTCAGCGTTCAACACCATAGTGCCCTCAAAGCTCATCACTAAGCTATGGATCCTGGGACTAAACACCTCCATCTGCAACTGGATCCTGCTCAGCCCCCCCCCCCCCCCCCCCTGTACTCCCTGTTCACTCATGACTGCACGGCGAGGCACGACTACAACACCATCATTAAGTTTGCCGATGACACAACAGTGGTAGGCCTGATCACCAACAACGATGAGACAGCCTAGAGGGAGGATGTCAGAGACCTGACCGTGTGGTGCAAGGACAACAACCTCCACCTCAACGTGATTAAGACAAAGGAGATGATTGTGGACAACAGGAAAAGGAGGACTGAGCACACCCCCGTTCTCATCAATGGGGCTGTAGTGGAGCAGGTTGAGAGCTTCAAGTTCCCATGTGTCCACATCAACAACAAACTAACTTGGTCCAAGCACACCAAGACAGTCATGAAGAGGGCATGACAAAACCAGGAGACTGAAAATATTTGGCATGGGTCCTCAGATCCTCAAAAGGATATTATACAGCTGCACCATCGAGAGCATCCTGAGTGCTTGCATCACTGCCTGGTATGGCAACTACTCAGCCTCCGATCGCAAGGCACTACAGAGGGTAGTGCGTTTGGCCCAGTACATCCCTACCATCCAGGACCTCTATACCAGGTGGTGTCAGAGGAAGGCCCTAAAAATTGTCAAAGACTCCAGACACCCTAGTCATAGACTGTTCTCTCTACTTCCGCATGGCTAGTGGTTCTTACAGCGCCAGTTCTTGGTCCATGAGGCTTCTATAATCCGCTTCTACCCCCAAGCCATAAGACTCCTGAACAGCTTCTACCCCCAAACCATAAGACTCCTGAACATCTAATCAAATGGCTACCCAGACTATTTGCATTGCCCCCCCTCTTTTACACTGTTGCTACTCTCTGTTATTATCTATGCATAATACCTTTAATAACTCTAGCTACATGTACAATTGACCTCAATTACCTCGACTTACTGGTGCCCCCGGACCGGTCAAAATAGCACTTCCATCTAAACAGGAAATGACTGGTATTGTTAAGTCAAACCCAGAAAATCGTCCGGCATAGAGCCTATTGTTCCAGGGCCACCGTCAATCATGTCGGATACCAGGCTGTGACCCCACTCTCCGGGGGCGTCTCAGGGAGATGGGGGACTTGCAAAAAACACATTTCCAGTTCCCACCACACACTTCTACTGAACAGGGTAGACATTTGTACAGGGTAGACATTTGTACAGGGTAGACATTTGTACAGGGTAGACATTTGTACAGGGTAGACACTTGTACAGGGTAGACATTTGTACAGGGTAGACATTTGTACAGGGTAGACATTTGTACAGGGTAGACATTTGTACAGGGTAGACATTTGTACAGGGTAGACACTTGTACCGATAAAAACACCCCCTGTTGGCCAGATGTAGGATCTTAATTTGAGCTAGTTTTCTACAGCAGAAAAATATTTATAAATATAAAATGTGAATTATTATGTGCTTTGGATCCTGCTGAGTGAAGAAAAAGAGTGAACAAATTAAGATCCTACGTCTGCATAGTCGTGCGAACGTAAGCACACGTACATATAGAATCACAAACTGATGCACGAGTTCCCAAGCACACATTCTCTCACTCCCTCAATATTTAGCAGCACATCTCTCTCTCCCTCTCTCTCTCCTTCTCTCTCTCTCTCAATTCAATTCAATTCAAGGGGCTTTATTGGCATGGGAAACACAAGTTTACATTGCCAAAGCAAGTGAAATAGATAATAATCAAAAGTGAAAGAAACAATCAAAAATGAAACCTCTCTCTCTTTCTTTCTCTTTCTTTCTCTTTCTCTCTCTCTCTCTCTCTCTTTATCTCTCTCTCTCTCTCTCTCTCTCTCTCTCTTTCTTTCTCTTTCTCTTTCTCTTTCTCTTTCTCTTTCTCTTTCTCTTTCTCTTTCTCTCTCTCTTTCTCTCCCTCCGTTGGCATCATTCAGATCTGTTTGCTTCTAGCAGTTGGTAGGTCCTTGTGTTCCAAACGAGTTAATGAATTGGTGGGCGTCTGAGTGTGTGCTTGTATGTGTGTGTTTGTGTGTGTATGTGTAATGACAGACGTTAAGTTAATAGCAGTCATTTTTCCACGGATCTCCGTGCTAGCGAAGACTGCTAATGAACACTCCGACTGGTGCTCCGCCTGCGGGTAGTATCTGAGTAAACACACGCAATAATCTGTGGATCTCATCAAGGCACAACCCCCCCCCCCAACATACGCACACACACATACGCACACACCCTCGACACACACACATACACATATACACGACCCCCCGCCACCACCACCTCAACACACACACACACACACCCTCGTCACACACACATGCACACAGACAGGCAGGCACAGATACAAGCACATACAAGCATACAGATCTCGTATCTTAATTAAACCTTGAATATAGTTACTGGTTTACATTTCTTGCTGTGAAGGAAAATGAAGATCCTGTAACTGTACATGTTTAAACACAGAGAGCGTTCTAAGATGTGGATCTATGGATCTCATCAGTACACACAGAAACACACACACACACACACACACATACACACACACTCTACCCCGCCTCTCCAACACACACACACACACACACACACACGACCCCGTCCTTCCAACACACACACACACGACCCCGCCCCACCAACACACACAATCACACACACGCACACACCCACACACACACACACACACACACACACACACACACACACACACACTCAACACACTCCCTTCCTCGACTGTCTTGAGGATATTGTGGTGGCAGCACGGCACCAGTGTTTCTCATAGATCTGTCTATCTCTCATCCCCATAAGGCCCGAGGAGCCAGAGTTTTCGACAGTCACTAGGGGGGTACAACTGGGGCAAAGAGACACCCCTGGGGTGCTATATTCACGGTTAGGGGGGTGCCATGGAACCCCCGTTTTCCCCCTACTGCTGTTTTCCATTTCTCTCCTCGCGTCCCATTGGACGATTCTGAGCCAACTGCAGGAAATGGATTGGCAAGGATGGAACCGCTGGGGACTCTGGCAGAGATGAAAGAGTTCCTTTACACACACTGAATCTCACGACGACACACACACACACACACATTGTCTGTCACAGACACTCCCTCTGACATGCTGTGGTTAGGCTACAGCGCCTATGTGTTTCTTCATAGGTTTGGGAGAAACCCAATAACAGGACATGGTGGAGTAGTAAGTAGGTTAACACCATCATCCATCTATAGCTGTAGGTTAACACCATCATCCATCTATAGCTGTAGGTTAACACCATCATCCATCTATATCTGTATGTTAACATCATCATCCATCTATATCTGTAGGTTAACACCATCATTCATCTATATCTGTAGGTTAACACCATCATCCATCTATAGCTGTAGTAGAGTTCTCTGTAGGTTAACACCATCATCCATCTATATCTGTAGGTTAACACCATCATCCATCTATAGCTGTAGTAGAGTTCTCTGTAGGTTAACACCATCATCCATCTATAGCTGTAGTAGAGTTCTCTGTAGGTTAACACCATCATCCATCTATATCTGTATGTTAACACCATCATCCATCTATATCTGTATGTTAACACCATCATCCATCTATATCTGTATGTTAACACCATCATCCATCTATAGCTGTAGTAGAGTTCTCTGTAGGTTAACACCATCATCCATCTATAGCTGTAGTACAGTTCTCTGTGGGTTAACACCATCATCCATCTATAGCTGTAGTAGAGTTCTCTGTGGGTTAACACCATCATCCATCTATATCTGTAGGTTAACACCATCATCCATCTATAGCTGTAGTAGAGTTCTCTGTAGGTTAACACCATCATCCATCTATAGCTGTAGGTTAACACCATCATCCATCTATAGCTGTAGTAGAGTTCTCTGTAGGTTAACACCATCATCCATCTATAGCTGTAGGTTAACACCATCATCCATC
>NC_143031.1:78237500-78245000 GCF_057628025.1 Oncorhynchus mykiss
ATCTATTATCTTATTTTATTTGTGTTTATTGTTGTTGTTTATACACCTTGTGGGTGGGGGAAATGGTTACAAAAATGGGATAAGACTAGTATTTTGTAGTTGAATTCCTCATTGTACAGTATATAAGACTATATCACTATGTTGCTAAAAATATTAAAGACTGTTATTTTTTAACTTCAATAAAATGCACTCAAAACTACTTTCTGCACATTTCTGCTACTTTCTTAGGCTATACAAGTGCTATCTCTTGCTAAAAAAATATGTTTACACCTGTTCAATACCTTTAGCATTAATAATAATAATAATAATTAACCTCTACTTGAATAAACAAAACAATTATGACAGGTGTGTTGTAATAAAAATTATTGGTGTCCACTGACTAAATGTAGTCTTTCTGCATTGTGAAGGAGTAAAACTCAGATATTCACAACGTTTGTGATTAATGACAGGTTGTGTCTTAACACAAAACAGATTTGGGGTTTAAAATTCAATTAAGCTGCTTTATATTAGGGGTTTAGTGAAGGTGGGTAATTGTTTTACCCATAGGACAAGGGGAGTGTAAAGCATGTTTAAACCACACAAGAGTTAAACAGTATATATCTGAAACCAGGTCCCAGTGAAGATGATTTAAACAGTATATATCTGGAACCAGGTGAAGATGATTTAAACAGTATATATCTGGAACCAGGTGAAGATGATTTAAACAGTATATATCTGGAACCAGGTGAAGATGATTTAAACAGTATATATCTGGAACCAGGTCCCAGTGAAGATGATTTAAACAGTATATATCTGGAACCAGGTCCCAGTGTAGATGATTTAAACAGTATATATCTGGAACCAGGTGAAGATGATTTAAACAGTATATATCTGGAACCAGGTGAAGATGATTTAAACAGTATATATCTGGAACCAGGTCCCAGTGAAGATGATTTAAACAGTATATATCTGGAACCAGGTGAAGATGATTTAAACAGTATATATCTGGAACCAGGTGAAGATGATTTAAACACTATATATCTGGAACCAGGTCCCAGTGAAGATGATTTAAACAGTATATATCTGGAACCAGGTCCCAGTGTAGATGATTTAAACAGTATATATCTGGAACCAGGTGAAGATGATTTAAACAGTATATATCTGGAACCAGGTGAAGATGATTTAAACAGTATATATCTGGAACCAGGTGAAGATGATTTAAACAGTATATATCTGGAACCAGGTCCCAGTGAAGATGATATAAACAGTATATATCTGGAACCAGGTCCCAGTGAAGATGATTTAAACAGTATATATCTGGAACCAGGTCCCAGTGAAGATGATTTAAACAGTATATATCTGGAACCAGGTGAAGATGATTTAAACAGTATATATCTGGAACCAGGTGAAGATGATTTAAACAGTATATATCTGGAACCAGATCCCAGTGAAGATGATTTAAACAGTATATATCTGGAACCAGGTCCCAGTGAAGATGATTTAAACAGTATATATCTGGAACCAGGTGAAGATGATTTAAACAGTATATATCTGGAACCAGGTGAAGATGATTTAAACAGTATATATCTGGAACCAGGTCCCAGTGTAGATGATTTAAACAGTATATATCTGGAACCAGGTCCCAGTGAAGATGATTTAAACAGTATATATCTGGAACCAGGTGAAGATGATTTAAACAGTATATATCTGGAACCAGGTGAAGATGATTTAAACAGTATATATCTGGAACCAGGTGAAGATGATTTAAACAGTATATATCTGGAACCAGATCCCAGTGAAGATGATTTAAACAGTATTTATCTGGAACCAGGTCCCAGTGAAGATGATTTAAACAGTATATATCTGGAACCAGGTGAAGATGATTTAAACAGTATATATCTGGAACCAGGTCCCAGTGAAGATGATTTAAACAGTCTATATCTGGAACCAGGTCCCAGTGTAGATGATTTAAACAGTATATATCTGGAACCAGGTCCTAGTGAAGATGATTTAAACAGTATATATCTGGAACCAGGTGTAGATGATTTAAACAGTATATATCTGGAACCAGGTGTAGATGATTTAAACAGTATATATCTGGAACCAGGTCCCAGTGAAGATGATTTAAACAGTATATATCTGGACCCAGGTGAAGATGATTTAAACAGTATATATCTGGAACCAGGTGAAGATGATTTAAACAGTATATATCTGGAACCAGGTCCTAGTGAAGATGATTTAAACAGTCTATATCTGGAACCAGGTCCCAGTGTAGATGATTTAAACAGTATATATCTGGAACCAGGTCTTAGTGAAGATGATTTAAACAGTATATATCTGGAACCAGGTGTAGATGATTTAAACAGTATATATCTGGAACCAGGTGTAGATGATTTAAACAGTATATATCTGGAACCAGGTGTAGATGATTTAAACAGTATAAATCTGGAACCAGGTCCCAGTGTAGATGATTTAAACAGTATATATCTGGAACCAGGTCCCAGTGAAGATGATTTAAACAGTATATATCTGGAACCAGGTCCCAGTGTAGATGATTTAAACAGTATATATCTGGAACCAGGTCCCAGTGAAGATGATTTAAACAGTATATATCTGGAACCAGGTCCCAGTGTAGATGATTTAAACAGTATATATCTGGAACCAGGTCCCAGTGAAGATGATTTAAACAGTATATATCTGGAACCAGGTCCCAGTGAAGATGATTTAAACAGTATATATCTGGAACCAGGTGAAGATGATTTAAACAGTATATATCTGGAACCAGATCCCAGTGAAGATGATATAAACAGTATATATCTGGAACCAGGTGAAGATGATTTAAACAGTCTATATCTGGAACCAGGTGAAGATGATTTAAACAGTATATATCTGGAACCAGGTCCCAGTGAAGATGATTTAAACAGTATATATCTGGAACCAGGTGAAGATGATTTAAACAGTCTATATCTGGAACCAGGTGAAGATGATTTAAACAGTATATATCTGGAACCAGGTCCCAGTGAAGATGATTTAAACAGTATATATCTGGAACCAGGTGAAGATGATTTAAACAGTATATATCTGGAACCAGGTGAAGATGATTTAAACAGTATATATCTGGAACCAGGTGAAGATGATTTAAACAGTATATATCTGGAACCAGGTCCCAGTGTAGATGATTTAAACAGTATATATCTGGAACCAGGTGTAGATGATTTAAACAGTATATATCTGGAACCAGGTCCCAGTGTAGATGATTTAAACAGTATATATCTGGAACCAGGTCCCAGTGTAGATGATTTAAACAGTATATATCTGGAACCAGGTGAAGATGATTTAAACAGTATATATCTGGAACCAGGTGAAGATGATTTAAACAGTATATATCTGGAACCAGGTGAAGATGATTTAAACAGTCTATATCTGGAACCAGGTCCCAGTGAAGATGATTTAAACAGTATATATCTGGAACCAGGTGAAGATGATTTAAACAGTATATATCTGGAACCAGGTCCCAGTGTAGATGATTTAAACAGTATATATCTGGAACCAGGTCCCAGTGTAGATGATTTAAACAGTATATATCTGGAACCAGGTGTAGATGATTTAAACAGTATATATCTGGAACCAGGTGAAGATGATTTAAACAGTATATATCTGGAACCAGGTGAAGATGATTTAAACAGTATATATCTGGAACCAGGTCCCAGTGAAGATGATTTAAACAGTATATATCTGGAACCAGGTGAAGATGATTTAAACAGTATATATCTGGAACCAGGTGAAGATGATTTAAACAGTATATATCTGGAACCAGGTCCCAGTGAAGATGATTTAAACAGTATATATCTGGAACCAGGTCCCAGTGAAGATGATTTAAACAGTATATATCTGGAACCAGGTGAAGATGATTTAAACAGTATATATCTGGAACCAGGTCCCAGTGAAGATGATTTAAACAGTATATATCTGGAACCAGGTGAAGATGATTTAAACAGTATATATCTGGAACCAGGTGAAGATGATTTAAACAGTATATATCTGGAACCAGGTGAAGATGATTTAAACAGTATATATCTGGAACCAGGTCCCAGTGAAGATGATTTAAACAGTATATATCTGGAACCAGGTCCCAGTGAAGATGATTTAAACAGTATTTATCTGGAACCAGGTGAAGATGATTTAAACAGTATATATCTGGAACCAGGTGAAGATGATTTAAACAGTATATATCTGGAACCAGGTCCCAGTGAAGATGATTTAAACAGTATATATCTGGAACCAGGTCCCAGTGAAGATGATTTAAACAGTATATATCTGGAACCAGGTCCCAGTGAAGATGATTTAAACAGTATATATCTGGAACCAGGTCCCAGTGTAGATGATTTAAACAGTATATATCTGGAACCAGGTGAAGATGATTTAAACAGTATATATCTGGAACCAGGTGAAGATGATTTAAACAGTATATATCTGGAACCAGGTCCCAGTGAAGATGATTTAAACAGTATATATCTGGAACCAGGTGAAGATGATTTAAACAGTATATATCTGGAACCAGGTGAAGATGATTTAAACAGTATATATCTGGAACCAGGTCCCAGTGAAGATGATTTAAACAGTATATATCTGGAACCAGGTGAAGATGATTTAAACAGTATATATCTGGAACCAGGTGAAGATGATTTAAACAGTATATATCTGGAACCAGGTGAAGATGATTTAAACACTATATATCTGGAACCAGGTCCCAGTGAAGATGATTTAAACAGTATATATCTGGAACCAGGTCCCAGTGTAGATGATTTAAACAGTATATATCTGGAACCAGGTGAAGATGATTTAAACAGTATATATCTGGAACCAGGTGAAGATGATTTAAACAGTATATATCTGGAACCAGGTGAAGATGATTTAAACAGTATATATCTGGAACCAGGTCCCAGTGAAGATGATATAAACAGTATATATCTGGAACCAGGTCCCAGTGAAGATGATTTAAACAGTATATATCTGGAACCAGGTCCCAGTGAAGATGATTTAAACAGTATATATCTGGAACCAGGTGAAGATGATTTAAACAGTATATATCTGGAACCAGGTGAAGATGATTTAAACAGTATATATCTGGAACCAGATCCCAGTGAAGATGATTTAAACAGTATATATCTGGAACCAGGTCCCAGTGAAGATGATTTAAACAGTATATATCTGGAACCAGGTGAAGATGATTTAAACAGTATATATCTGGAACCAGGTGAAGATGATTTAAACAGTATATATCTGGAACCAGGTCCCAGTGTAGATGATTTAAACAGTATATATCTGGAACCAGGTCCCAGTGAAGATGATTTAAACAGTATATATCTGGAACCAGGTGAAGATGATTTAAACAGTATATATCTGGAACCAGGTGAAGATGATTTAAACAGTATATATCTGGAACCAGGTGAAGATGATTTAAACAGTATATATCTGGAACCAGATCCCAGTGAAGATGATTTAAACAGTATTTATCTGGAACCAGGTCCCAGTGAAGATGATTTAAACAGTATATATCTGGAACCAGGTGAAGATGATTTAAACAGTATATATCTGGAACCAGGTCCCAGTGAAGATGATTTAAACAGTCTATATCTGGAACCAGGTCCCAGTGTAGATGATTTAAACAGTATATATCTGGAACCAGGTCCTAGTGAAGATGATTTAAACAGTATATATCTGGAACCAGGTGTAGATGATTTAAACAGTATATATCTGGAACCAGGTGTAAATGATTTAAACAGTATATATCTGGAACCAGGTCCCAGTGAAGATGATTTAAACAGTATATATCTGGACCCAGGTGAAGATGATTTAAACAGTATATATCTGGAACCAGGTGAAGATGATTTAAACAGTATATATCTGGAACCAGGTCCTAGTGAAGATGATTTAAACAGTCTATATCTGGAACCAGGTCCCAGTGTAGATGATTTAAACAGTATATATCTGGAACCAGGTCTTAGTGAAGATGATTTAAACAGTATATATCTGGAACCAGGTGTAGATGATTTAAACAGTATATATCTGGAACCAGGTGTAGATGATTTAAACAGTATATATCTGGAACCAGGTGTAGATGATTTAAACAGTATAAATCTGGAACCAGGTCCCAGTGTAGATGATTTAAACAGTATATATCTGGAACCAGGTCCCAGTGAAGATGATTTAAACAGTATATATCTGGAACCAGGTCCCAGTGAAGATGATTTAAACAGTATATATCTGGAACCAGGCCCCAGTGTAGATGATTTAAACAGTATATATCTGGAACCAGGTGAAGATGATTTAAACAGTATATATCTGGAACCAGGTGAAGATGATTTAAACAGTATATATCTGGAACCAGATCCCAGTGAAGATGATATAAACAGTATATATCTGGAACCAGGTGAAGATGATTTAAACAGTATATATCTGGAACCAGGTGAAGATGATTTAAACAGTATATATCTGGAACCAGGTCCCAGTGAAGATGATTTAAACAGTATATATCTGGAACCAGGTGAAGATGATTTAAACAGTATATATCTGGAACCAGGTGAAGATGATTTAAACAGTATATATCTGGAACCAGGTGAAGATGATTTAAACAGTATATATCTGGAACCAGGTCCCAGTGTAGATGATTTAAACAGTATATATCTGGAACCAGGTGTAGATGATTTAAACAGTATATATCTGGAACCAGGTCCCAGTGTAGATGATTTAAACAGTATATATCTGGAACCAGGTCCCAGTGTAGATGATTTAAACAGTATATATCTGGAACCAGGTGAAGATGATTTAAACAGTATATATCTGGAACCAGGTGAAGATGATTTAAACAGTATATATCTGGAACCAGGTGAAGATGATTTAAACAGTCTATATCTGGAACCAGGTCCCAGTGAAGATGATTTAAACAGTATATATCTGGAACCAGGTGAAGATGATTTAAACAGTATATATCTGGAACCAGGTCCCAGTGTAGATGATTTAAACAGTATATATCTGGAACCAGGTCCCAGTGTAGATGATTTAAACAGTATATATCTGGAACCAGGTGTAGATGATTTAAACAGTATATATCTGGAACCAGGTGAAGATGATTTAAACAGTATATATCTGGAACCAGGTGAAGATGATTTAAACAGTATATATCTGGAACCAGGTCCCAGTGAAGATGATTTAAACAGTATATATCTGGAACCAGGTGAAGATGATTTAAACAGTATATATCTGGAACCAGGTCCCAGTGAAGATGATTTAAACAGTATATATCTGGAACCAGGTGAAGATGATTTAAACAGTATATATCTGGAACCAGGTGAAGATGATTTAAACAGTATATATCTGGAACCAGGTGAAGATGATTTAAACAGTATATATCTGGAACCAGGTCCCAGTGAAGATGATTTAAACAGTATATATCTGGAACCAGGTCCCAGTGTAGATGATTTAAACAGTATATATCCGGAACCAGGTCCCAGTGTAGAT
>NC_143031.1:78252500-78267500 GCF_057628025.1 Oncorhynchus mykiss
GTGGATGTGGCTCTACCTGGTCTAACAAAACTGTTAACAGCAGAGTGGATGTGGCTCTACCTGGTCTAACATCACTGTTAACAGCAGAGTGGATGTGGCTCTACCTGGTCTAACAACACTGTTAACAGCAGAGTGGATGTGGCTCTACCTGGTCTAACAACACTGTTAACAGCAGAGTGGATGTGGCTCTACCTGGTCTAACAACACTGTTAACAGCAGAGTGGATGTGGCTCTACCTGGTCTAACAACACTGTTAACAGCAGAGTGGATGTGGCTCTACCTGGTCTAACAACACTGTTAACAGCAGAGTGGATGTGACTCTACCTGGTCTAACAACACTGTTAACAGCAGAGTGGATGTGGCTCTACCTGGTCTAACAACACTGTTAACAGCAGAGTGGATGTGGCTCTACCTGGTCTAACATCACTGTTAACAGCAGAGTGGATGTGGCTCTACCTGGTCTAACAACACTGTTAACAGCAGAGTGGATGTGGCTCTACCTGGTCTAACAACACTGTTAACAGCAGAGTGGATGTGGCTCTACCTGGTCTAACAACACTGTTAACAGCAGAGTGGATGTGACTCTACCTGGTCTAACAACACTGTTAACAGCAGAGTGGATGTGGCTCTACCTGGTCTAACAACACTGTTAACAGCAGAGTGGATGTGGCTCTACCTGGTCTAACATCACTGTTAACAGCAGAGTGGATGTGGCTCTACCTGGTCTAACAACACTGTTAACAGCAGAGTGGATGTGGCTCTACCTGGTCTAACAACACTGTTAACAGCAGAGTGGATGTGGCTCTACCTGGTCTAACAACACTGTTAACAGCAGAGTGGATGTGGCTCTACCTGGTCTAACAACACTGTTAACAGCAGAGTGGATGTGGCTCTAACTGGTCTAACAACACTGTTAACAGCAGAGTGGATGTGGCTCTACCTGGTCTAAGAACACTGTTAACAGCAGAGTGGATGTGGCTCTAACTGGTCTAACAACACTGTTAACAGCAGAGTGGATGTGGCTCTACCTGGTCTAACAACACTGTTAACAGCAGAGTGGATGTGGCTCTACCTGGTCTAACAACACTGTTAACAGCAGAGCGGATGTGGCTCTACCTGGTCTAACAACACTGTTAACAGCAGAGTGGATGTGGCTCTACCTGGTCTAACAACACTGTTAACAGCAGAGTGGATGTGGCTCTACCTGGTCTAACAACACTGTTAACAGCAGAGTGGATGTGGCTCTACCTGGTCTAACAACACTGTTAACAGCAGAGTGGATGTGGCTCTACCTGGTCTAACAACACTGTTAACAGCAGAGTGGATGTGGCTCTACCTGGTCTAACAACACTGTTAACAGCAGAGTGGATGTGGCTCTACCTGGTCTAACAACACTGTTAACAGCAGAGTGGATGTGGCTCTACCTGGTCTAACAACACTGTTAACAGCAGAGTGGATGTGGCTCTACCTGGTCTAACAACACTGTTAACAGCAGAGTGGATGTGGCTCTACCTGGTCTAACAACACTGTTAACAGCAGAGTGGACGTGGCTCTACCTGGTCTAACAACACTGTTAACAGCAGAGCGGATGTGGCTCTACCTGGTCTAACAACACTGTTAACAGCAGAGTGGATGTGGCTCTACCTGGTCTAACAACACCGTTATCAGCAGAGTGGATGTGGATCTACCTGGTCTAACAACACTGTTAACAACAGAGTGGATGTGGCTCTACCTGGTCTAACAACACCGTTATCAGCAGAGTGGATATGGATCTACCTGGTCTAACAACACTGTTAACAACAGAGTGGATGTGGCTCTACCTGGTCTAACAACACTGTTAACAGCAGAGTGGATGTGGCTCTACCTGGTCTAACAACACTGTTAACAGCAGAGTGGATGTGGCTCTACCTGGTCTAACAACACTGTTAACAGCAGAGTGGATGTGGCTCTACCTGGTCTAACAACACTGTTAACAGCAGAGTGGATGTGGCTCTACCTGGTCTAACAACACTGTTAACAACAGAGTGGATGTGGCTCTACCTGGTCTAACAACACTGTTAACAGCAGAGTGGATGTGGCTCTACCTGGTCTAACAACACTGTTAACAGCAGAGTGGATGTGGCTCTACCTGGTCTAACAAAACTGTTAACAGCAGAGTGGATGTGGCTCTACCTGGTCTAACATCACTGTTAACAGCAGAGTGGATGTGGCTCTACCTGGTCTAACAACACTGTTAACAGCAGAGTGGATGTGGCTCTACCTGGTCTAACAACACTGTTAACAGCAGAGTGGATGTGGCTCTACCTGGTCTAACAACACTGTTAACAGCAGAGTGGATGTGGCTCTACCTGGTCTAACAACACTGTTAACAGCAGAGTGGATGTGGCTCTACCTGGTCTAACAACACTGTTAACAGCAGAGTGGATGTGACTCTACCTGGTCTAACAACACTGTTAACAGCAGAGTGGATGTGGCTCTACCTGGTCTAACAACACTGTTAACAGCAGAGTGGATGTGGCTCTACCTGGTCTAACATCACTGTTAACAGCAGAGTGGATGTGGCTCTACCTGGTCTAACAACACTGTTAACAGCAGAGTGGATGTGGCTCTACCTGGTCTAACAACACTGTTAACAGCAGAGTGGATGTGGCTCTACCTGGTCTAACAACACTGTTAACAGCAGAGTGGATGTGACTCTACCTGGTCTAACAACACTGTTAACAGCAGAGTGGATGTGGCTCTACCTGGTCTAACAACACTGTTAACAGCAGAGTGGATGTGGCTCTACCTGGTCTAACATCACTGTTAACAGCAGAGTGGATGTGGCTCTACCTGGTCTAACAACACTGTTAACAGCAGAGTGGATGTGGCTCTACCTGGTCTAACAACACTGTTAACAGCAGAGTGGATGTGGCTCTACCTGGTCTAACAACACTGTTAACAGCAGAGTGGATGTGGCTCTACCTGGTCTAACAACACTGTTAACAGCAGAGTGGATGTGGCTCTAACTGGTCTAACAACACTGTTAACAGCAGAGTGGATGTGGCTCTACCTGGTCTAAGAACACTGTTAACAGCAGAGTGGATGTGGCTCTAACTGGTCTAACAACACTGTTAACAGCAGAGTGGATGTGGCTCTACCTGGTCTAACAACACTGTTAACAGCAGAGTGGATGTGGCTCTACCTGGTCTAACAACACTGTTAACAGCAGAGCGGATGTGGCTCTACCTGGTCTAACAACACTGTTAACAGCAGAGTGGATGTGGCTCTACCTGGTCTAACAACACTGTTAACAGCAGAGTGGATGTGGCTCTACCTGGTCTAACAACACTGTTAACAGCAGAGTGGATGTGGATCTACCTGGTCTAACAACAGTGGATGTGGCTCAGCCCGTGTGCGTCTGTCATTTTCACCACAGCTAAACGTTCCTCTCCATCACGATACTCTACTCCCTGCCGTCTGTTGATCTATGGACACACAGGTGGGAGGGAAGGAAACCACCTGTAATTACCAACAGCAGAGAAAATTGCATTATAGGTGCAATCTAGGATTGGTTCATCCATTTGTGGACTTTAAAAAATAATTATACAGCCGTTGTTTCTTAAAAAATCCATTGACCATGCTTTTCAGAAAACGTGTGGTTTAGTGATTGATTGTTTGTCAGTGACAGTTATGTTTTCTGTTAAAGGAACCTGTGATTGGTGTAGACATGGCTCTGAAACGAACAACACAGTAGGCAAAACGTTGTCCGATGCAGTGTTCAATGCAACAACACGTTGAACAGCTGTACTCTGTCATTTCTTGTCATAACAACCAAATAATCGTCCATCTTGTCTGAATTTTTTATTTCCAAAAAATGTATAATAATTTCAACAGATGTACTCAACAAACATCGGTTATATCTTTCCAAATAACAGCCTATTCCCTATACAGTGCACTACTTCTGACCAGTGCCCATACAGGACTAAAGTAGTGCACTATATAGGGACTAGGGTGCCATTTGTGAAGCAGTAATTTAACCCAACAAACATCATCTTGCATCAGGAGTGGATCTTGAAGCAGGAAGTTACAGCACATTTACAGCTCTGGTAGAGTTTCCACCAGAGAGCCATGAAACGTGTTATAATGACGCTGTTAAACACTGGTCATATTGAATAACCATATGTTTGAAATTCACTTCATGCACGCTTCTAATGACCTCACACACACACGCACACAGTCACACACACACAAACAGTCACACACACAAACAGTCACACACACACACACACACACACACACACACACACACACACACACACACACACACACACACACACACACACACACACACACACACACACACACACACACACACACACACACACACACACACACACACACACACACACACACACACACACACACACACACACAGACACACACAGCTTCTTTAGAGAGTAGTGAACTCTCCAGGGTTGAATGCAGGATGAAAACCATTCCATTCTTCATACCCTGTTTAATTACAATGGATTTTCTTCTTCTTCGTTTTCACTCTTTCGCTCTTTTTCCCACCCTTTCTTTCTTTATCTCTTTCTCTCCTTTCTTTCTTTCTTTCTCTCTTTCTCTCTCTCTCTCTTTCTCTCTTTCTCTCCTTTCTTTCTTTCTCTCTTTCTTTCTTTCTCTCTTTCTCTCCTTTCTCTCTTTCTCTCTCTCTTTCTTTCTCTCCTTTCTCTCTTTCTCTCTCTCTTTCTTTCTCTCCTTTCTCTCTTTCTCTCTCTCTTTCTTTCTCTCCTTTCTCTCTTTCTCTCTCTCTTTCTTTCTCTCCTTTCATTCTCTCCTTTCTCTCTTTCTCTCCTTTCTCTCTTTCTCTCTCTCTTTCTTTCTCTCCTTTCTTTCTTTCTTTCTTTCTTTCTTTCTCTCTTTCTCTCTTTCTCTCTCTCTCTCTTTCTCTCCTTTCTCTCTTTCTCTCTCTCTTTCTTTCTCTCCTTTCATTCTTTCTTTCTTCTTTTCTTGATGCTCCTCATTTCCGTAATGAAACACAATACAGCTGAGTCATATCTAATAGGAGGTGTTATTAATGGCTCAGTTCCAAATGGCATTCTATTCCCTCCATAGTACACTACATTTGACCAGGGCCCATTGGGGTCAAAGAGCTCTGGTCAAATGTGCTGCACTATATAAGGGAATAGGGTGCCGTTTGTGATGTGGACATGGATTTCTCCTTCTTCAGAAAGAGGATCATTAGAGAGGATGATTTAAGACTGTTAAGCTTCCAGTCTCCTTCATTATTGGTTTAACTCATTAGGTCTCGTTGTTCTCTATGATAGCATGCAGCTGAAAGATGGATGGAGTCAAATGGGCCGTGCTCACACCAAAGACAATGGACTGGGATATTTAGGAACTGCTCTCTACAGTGTACGAGGGTGTATTTAACTAAATGCATAAAATACACTTTTTTGAATGTCAGATATACTGGTTATTGTCTATTATCAATCCGAAACAGACTATATCCTTGACTGAAAATGTCACTGTCACTCAAAGAGAATGAATCAAAATGCATAAAATACACTTTTTTGAATGTCAGATATACTGGTTATCGTTTATTATCAATCAGAAACAGACTATATCCTTGACTGAAAATGTCACTGTCACTCAAAGAGAATGAATCAACGACTCTTCATTGACGTCTTCCCAATATCGTTGTCAGTTGGAGTTCGGTACTTTGCAAACCAAGATTTTAAAACTGAACAGATAATCATGGCCTTCTCTCATTTAGCTACAGAGCTAAATGAAGCGGGTCTCTTCTAGTTAGTGTATATCTATGCTATCTCTGATTTACGTTGAGTGGAGAGTTCTTCCAAGGACATCGGTTTCCTTCATCAGCAACAAACTGTGCTTTTATCGCTGTTACGACGGCGCTCAGTGAACCGTGGCTTCGCCATGGGATTCATACACACATGGGTACACACACATTCAGAGCTGCGGTTCCTGTGTGTGTGTTTGTGTGCTTACCCCATCAATGACTGAGTGAGGACATGGGGGTTAATTAGTTTTAGTGACAGCGGGCGACCGGCAGGTTCATATCATATCATCTCTCCCATTATACACACACACACACACACACACACGCACGCGCGCACACACACACACACACACACACACACACACACACACACACACACACACACACACACACACACACACACACACACACACACACACACAAAGGGAGATTCATATCATATCATCTTCCATTAGCGCTGCTCGGTCTCCTAACTGCCTGCTTTATGTAGAACAGAGGGCCACTGAGGGACATGGGCCTGCATATATCATCCTGTTAAATATTCACTAAACTACATTTATAGCCTTATGCATTGTGTTTGGTGCACGAAAGGCTCATACAAGTGTTCTAAAGCTGCTAGGAGGAGACCCGACCAAATTCACATAGAAATGTGTTATCGATCTGTCATTCTCATTGAAAGCAAGTCTAAGAAGCTGTAGATCTGTTCTATGTGCACTATTTCTACGCCTCATGTTCTAAACCTTTACCTTCGGTTTTGTACACCAGCTTTAAACAGCTTGAAATACAATCTTTTTGGTTCTGGATAGTATATTTCACAGCGGTTTAGACGGTACAGTGAATTGCTTGTTTTCTCACATAAATTGAAATGAACGTTTAGGATTTTAGCATCCAGAAAATGGTGGATCGATTTCTGCGTAGTGCAACTTTAAAGTGGAGCTGGCAGCGTTCCAGTAACATGAACTCTTATTAATCTGTCACTCAGGAAGAATATCACATTTTAGTTTAAAAAAAACTACAACATTTTCTGACAAGCAATCACTAAGATATGTCATTTTCACATTTTCCTAACTTCATAGACCGTTTGGGAATTACGTACATGAAGACATTTGTGACAATGTTATAGCAATGTAGAGTGGGAAAGCGGGCATGGGTTTGGATAATTAATAAACACTTCAGTAAATAAAGCCTAATAAAAACATCTGTCTCATCCAGGACCTGAGTCTACGCAGACTGCATCACACTAGCCAATCAGAGCTACAGTAGGCCTATATACAAATAAGCCATTTGCCTCGCAGGCCTGTCCTCATTCACTATGATCTGGACTGTGTGTTTCCAGGCAGTAGGGCCTGTCCTCATTCACTATGAACTGGACTGTGTGTTTCCAGGCAGTAGGGCCTGTCCTCATTCACTTTGAACTGGACTGTGTGTTTCCAGGCAGTAGGGCCTGTCCTCATTCACTATGAACTGGACTGTGTGTTTCCAGGCAGTAGGGCCTGTCCTCATTCACTATGAACTGGACTGTGTGTTTCCAGGCAGTAGGGCCTGCCATCATTCACTATGAACTGGACTGTGTGTTTCCAGGCAGTAGGGCCTGTCCTCATTCACTATGAACTGGACTGTGTGTTTACAGGCAGTAGGGCCTGTCCTCATTCACTATGAACTGGACTGTGTGTTTCCAGGCAGTAGGGCCTGTCCTCATTCACTATGAACTGGACTGTGTGTTTCCAGGCAGTTTCCACTTCAGATCATTAGAAAACATTCACCAAAAGACACAAAATACACCTGAAAGTATTTCTGCAGTAATGTAAATACCACAGGAGTCCTCTTACATGTGGGAACTTTACAGTCCTACTGATCAAACAACCATGAACAGGTAGGCTCGCTACCTCAGTTATACACATCAACAACAACAAGAACAACAACTAATGCTAGCCAGAGCGAGATGAGCTAAAATCTACTGAGGGAACATTAGATAAACCCGTAATGGCCGTCAAAAAGGAACTGATAAACGATGGGGAATAGTAGCTTGCTCCTTCTGCTGCAGCAGCCTGCCAATCCAAGCTGTCCCAACCAAGCCACGTTTTGACAACTGAATGGGAACTCTACTGCTCAACGCCATATACATATGATTGACAATAAAAGGTGCGTTCGTAAATTCAGAGCGTTGTCAGACCGTCCTTTCATACATTCAGAGCGTTGTCAGACCATCCTTTCGTAAATTCAGAGCGTTGTCAGACCGTCCTTTCATACATTCAGAGCGTTGTCAGACCGTCCTTACATAAATTCAGAGCGTTGTCAGACCGTCCTTTCATAAATTCAGAGCGTTGTCAGACCGTCCTTTCATACATTCAGAGCGTTGTCAGACCGTCCTTACATAAATTCAGAGCGTTGTCAGACCGTCCTTACATACATTTCTCCAAGCATTCTTCTCAACGGCAGTCAATAATCCAAGCTAACTGGCTAAAGTTGGCTAGCTCGCTAGCTACTGCCAGAAGGAACACCTCACTCTGACCATTTTACTTGACCTATGTAGCAGAGCTGGTCAATGTAGCAGAGCTGGTCAATGTAGCATAGCTGGTCAATGTAGCAGAGCTGGTCAATGTAGCAGAGCTGGTTAATGTAGCAGAGTTGGTCAATGTAGCAGAGCTGGTCAATGTAGCAGAGCTGGTTAATGTAGCAGAGCTGGTTAATGTAGCAGAGCTGGTCAATGTAGCAGAGTTGGTCAATGTAGCAGAGCTGGTTAATGTAGCAGAGCTGGTCAATGTAGCAGAGCTGGTCAATGTAGCAGAGCTGGTCAATGTAGCAGAGTTGGTCAGTGTAGCAGAGCTGGTCAATGTAGCAGAGTTGGTCAGTGTAGCAGAGCTGGTCAATGTAGCAGAGCTGGTCAATGTAGCAGAGCTGGTCAATGTAGCAGAGCTGGTCAATGTAGCAGAGCTGGTTAATGTAGCAGAGCTGGTTAATGTAGCAGAGCTGGTCAATGTAGCAGAGCTGGTCAATGTAGCAGAGCTGGTTAATGTAGCAGAGCTGGTTAATGTAGCAGAGCTGGTTAATGTAGCAGAGCTGGTCAATGTAGGCAGAGCTGGTTAATGTAGCAGAGCTGGTCAATGTAGCAGAGCTGGTCAATGTAGCAGAGCTGGTCAGTGTCATCTAGGGCGTAAGCGACTAACCGCCGTGCTGGAAACATTGTAATGACTTTTTCCGCTAACGTTTACTGCCATATTCAGCAGGTTTTGCATGTTCAGAAATTCATCAGTTATTCTGCGCTCTGGCACACACTCAGAGTGCTATGAAATCGGAGTAGATAGCAAGAGTAAGTTTACAACGCAAGAGATATGCTAGACGGCTAACAGTCTAGTCATTCAGCATAGCTTAAAACGATTAGCATTTTCTTGCTAGCTGATAAATGATAAGTGCATCTTGAGCTGTATCCACCGAAAAATGATTTGAGGGGGGAGTGTCGGTTACTCAACCACTCCTCCAAATGACATGACATCCTCCCAGCAGCTAGCTAATGTTAGGCTCTGTGTTTTAAGCGTGCTAGATAAATAGCTGCTTGAATTAATGCGCCTATTTGCCACATTGAGACTGACTTGTGATCATTGCCTTGTTTGATTGTATTGACATTCTTAGCCTCAGTTACATTTGTCCATTTTTTTTGTTCTTCAAAATATTGAGTCATTGAACTGTGCATCCCGAATGGAGGGAGCAAACAATGTACCAGGCCAGCTGTGATTTACAACCTGATAGCGATATTTTTGGGACAACCAAGACATTTGTTGGTATTAAATGTATTATATGAATCATGCATTGAACTGCATCCATCCACAGTATTCTGCCAACAACGCCTTAGTGTTCATCACGGACCACTGAGTCAAATAGAACCCATTTCTAAAACATCTTATCAAGTTGGTTTAGTAGCATAAACTGGTAATTTGACATGTTGGACTGATATTCTGATTGTCTGTTTGTTCTATACCTTCAGAGTAGTTTTAAAGCTGTCAGTTCCACTTTAAGGTACTTCAGACCTTGACTGATAATAACCTCTCCACTTCTTGAGATACAAGCAAATGATGTCCCAAATGGCACTCTATTCACTTCATAGTTCACTACTGGTTATAAGTTGTGCACTACAAAGGGAATATGGTGCCATTTGAGACGTGGCCAAAAGCATTAAGCAGCACTTATGCAGTACCAATTAGAACTGCAAGGCCCCTTGGTGGAAAAAAATAAAAACACTGCCTCTCTTCTTCTCTTCCCTCTGTTCTCTTCTCTTTTAAAATCCAAGGCTGCTCCTTTTCTTTCTTGGGCTGCAGTCTGTAGGAAAGCTCACTAAATCCCCCACCACGGTGTCATGTTTTCAATCTACAAACGCATGGCTTCAACCCACACCTCCTATCCTCCCTGTTCTCCCTCATACCCCCTTCAATCCCACTCCTCCTATCCTCCCTGTTCTCCCTCATACCCCCTTCAATCGCACTGCTCCTATCCTCCCTGTTCTCCCTCATACCCCCTTCAATCGCACTCCTCCTATCCTCCCTGTTCTCCCTCATACCCCCTTCAATCCCACTCCTCCTATCCTCCCTGTTCTCCCTCATACCCCCTTCAATCCCACTCCTTATATCCTCCCTGTTCTCCATCATACCCTTCTTCAATCCCACTCCTTCTATCCTCCCTGTTCTCCCTCATACCCTCTTCAATCCCACTCCTCCTATCCTCCCTGTTCTCCCTCATACCCCCTTCAATCGCACTGCTCCTATCCTCCCTGTTCTCCCTCATACCCCCTTCAATCGCACTCCTCCTATCCTCCCTGTTCTCCCTCATACCCCCTTCAATCCCACTCCTCCTATCCTCCCTGTTCTCCCTCATACCCCCTTCAATCCCACTCCTTATATCCTCCCTGTTCTCCATCATACCCTTCTTCAATCCCACTCCTTCTATCCTCCCTGTTCTCCATCATACCCTTCTTCAATCCCACTCCTCCTATCCTCCCTGTTCTCCCTCATACCCCCTTCAATCCCACTGCTCCTATCCTCCCTGTTCTCCCTCATACCCCCTTCAATCCCACTCCTCCTATCCTCCCTGTTCTCCCTCATACCCCCTTCAATCCCACTCCTCCTATCCTCCCTGTTCTCCCTCATACCCCCTTCAATCCCATTGCTCCTATCCTCCCTGTTCTCCCTCATACCCCCTTCAATCCCACTGCTCCTATCCTCCCTGTTCTCCCTCATACCCCCTTCAACCCCACTCCTCCTTCTCCTGTTGAACAGGGCACATAGGGCTCTGGTCAAAAGTAGTGCACTACATAGGGAATATACTACCATTTAGGACACAATCCAAGGCACCTAGTAATTATATTAAATTGTTTACATTTAACTTTTAACTAGGCAAGTCAGTTAAGAACAAATTCTTATTTACAATGACGGCCTTCTGGGGAACAGTGGGTTAACTGCCTTGTTCAGGGGCAGAACGACCCATTTGTACTTTGTCAGCTCAGGAATTTGACCTTTCGGTTACTGGCCCAACGCTCTAACCACCAGGCTACCTGCCACCCAATTTAATTTGTTAATTAGTCATTTAAAGGCTATACATAAAAAGTTGTCAGTTCCAAAATGAATCCTTGGTGTGACTGTTTACCACATCTCCATTAATCACTTACTGCTAGACAGAGCAGAGGAGTCATTCTACAGGGAGACACTGGAAACAGGACAAAAGGGGCAGTCAGACATGATTTTAACTCTAGACAGAGAAAAGGTAGGACAACTACGGAGGGCGCGGGGCATGAGAGTGGAGAGGGGTTTAGTGGGGATGCCCAGCTCGGACGACAAGGTAACGCCCATGAGACTCACATCGGCCCCCGAGTCGATGAGTACCTGGAGAGACTTGGACTGGTTGCCCCACAGCAGGGTGGCATGGAGAGGGGGGCGCGCAAGGGGAGAAGAACAATTATCTTTATGACCCACCAGAGAACTCACTCCAACGAATGAGTTGGGTCTCGTGAAGGGACAGGCACATAATTACCGACAGTACCGCAATATAGACAACTCTGGGTGTTCAGTCGGCGTACAAGATCGGCGGAAGGCAGCCTAGCCCTGCCGAGCTGCATTGGCTCGGGAAGAGGCAACTTGGCAGTCTTCGGAGGCTCTTGGAGGAACTCAGGTAAGCTCGGATCCTATCGGGGATTTCCGGAGCTCATCAGATGCAAGGTGGGACACTTGAGTGAGCAATTGGGACCGCAATCAGACCTCTTCTCCCTCCTAGTTCTCGGGCTGCAAGCTTGTCATTAACCCCCGCCGATAATCAGTGCAGGAACGTGTTGAACAGCGCGTCTGGGTTCCAGGTACCCTCCGCGGCCAGCATGCAGAAATCCCCCGCATAGTCTGCCACACTGAGGGAGCCCTGCCGAAGCTGGAGTAACATCCAGGTTCATAGTCTGTCACACTGAGGGAGTCCTGCCGAAGCTGGAGTAACATCCAGGTTCATAGTCTGCCACACTGAGGGAGTCCTGCCGAAACTGGAGTAACATCCAGGTTCATAGTCTGCCACACCGAGGGAGTCCTGCCGAAGCTGGAGTAACATCCAGGTTCATAGTCTGTCACACTGAGGGAGTCCTGCCGAAGCTGGAGTAACATCCAGGTTCATAGTCTGCCACACCGAGGGAGTCCTGCCGAAGCTGGAGTAACATCCAGGTTCATAGTCTGTCACACTGAGGGAGCCCTGCCGAAGCTGGAGTAACATCCAGGTTCATAGTCTGTCACACTGAGGGAGCCCTGCCGAAGCTGGAGTAACATTTGGGTTCATAGTCTGCCACACCGAGGGAGTCCTGCCGAAGCTGGAGTAACATCCGGGTTCATAGGTAACTGGGGTTCCTGGGAAACCGGGGTGACGGCGATGCTACCAGCCGGATAACTGAAGGGCTGGGAGGTTACCGTCACAGTAGGCTGCCTAGTAGGCAACCCACGAAATTGCTCCCGCAAAGCGTCCAAAGCGTGGTGATGTTCGGCCACGTCCTGGACCCCTTCCGTCAGACGTTGATGCATCTCCTCGTGTCTACCAATGAGGGTTCCTTGGGAGGTGATGGCATTGCTGAGCTGGTCCAATTCTACTGTGTCAGTCATGGCCAGTTCGTACTATCAGGAATCAAGGGAAGACCCAAGTGCAGACTGTGTGAAGTAACAATGCGTTTTGTAACCACAGGAGCAGGCAAACGAAAGGTCAAGGCAGGCAGGGATTGATAATGCAGAGCAGAGGCCAAGGTACAGGAAGGCAGGTAGGCTCAGGGTCAGCTCAGGCAGAGGTCAGTAATCCAGAGGTGGATCAAAGGAACAGGACAGACTCAGGGTCAGGGAGAGGCAGTGGTCAGGCGAGCGGGAACAGGGTCAGGACAGGTAAAGGTCAAAAACCAGGAGGAAGAGAAAAACAGAGACTAGGGAAAACAGGAGCTGAGACAAAAGGCTGGTAGGCTTGAACATACAAGACGAACTGGCAACAGAGACAGAAAACACAGGTATAAACACACCGGGGATGATGGGGAAGATGGGCGACACCTGGAGGGGGGTGGAGACAAGAACAATGACAGGTATAAAAAAACAGGGGATAATGGGGAAGATGGGCGACACCTGGAGGGGGGTGGAGACAAGAACAATGACAGGTATAAACACACAGGGGATAATGGGGAAGATGGGTGACACCTGGAGGGGGGTGGAGACGAGAACCACACAGGTATAAACACACAGGGGGTAATGGGGAAGATGGGTGACACCTGGAGGGTGTGGAGACAAGAACAACACAGGTATAAACACACAGGGGATAATGGGGAAGATGGTGACACCTGGAGGGGGTGGAGACAAGAACAATGACAGGTGAAACAGATCAGGGTGTGACAAGGAGGATACTGGTTTAAAACGCTGTATGAAACATGAATCACCTACTGCTAGACACAGCAGAGGAGTGATTCTATAGGAGGATACTGGTTTAAAACGCTGTATGAAACACAATCACACACAGACATGTTCACAATTATGCATGTGTACGCTTGCACACACACACACACACACACACACACACACACACACACACACACACACACACACACACACACACACACACACACACACACTCAAACCTTTCCGCAGCATACACATTACTTTTAATACACCCTGTAGTTGTAACAAGTCACAGCAGGTGTAATCAAGGACACACTCAAGTGGAGTCTCTCTGGAAATGAAGTGGACGACAATATAAAACCACGATGAAGAACATAACCAGATATATCTGGATGCTCCAAATTACACCCTATTCCCTAAATAGCACACTCAGAGCTCTGGTGAAAGTAGTGTACTAGATAGGGAATAGGGCTCTGGTGAAAGTAGTGTACTAGATAGGGAATAGGGCTCTGGTGAAAGTAGTGTACTAGATAGGGAATAGGGCTCTGGTGAAAGTAGTGTACTAGATAGGGAATAGGGCTCTGGTGAAAGTAGTGTACTGGATAGGGAATAGGGCTCTGGTGAATGCAGTGTACTAGATAGGGAATAGGGCTCTGGTGAAAGTAGGGTACTAGATAAGGAATAGAGCTCTGGTGAAAGTAGGGTACTAGATAAGGAATAGAGCTCTGGTGAAAGTAGGGTACTAGATAGGGAATAGAGCTCTGGTGAAAGTAGGGTACTAGATAGGGAATAGAACTCTGGTGAAAGTAGTGTACTAGATAGGGAAAAGAGCTCTGGTGAAAGTAGGGTACTAGATAGGGAATAGAGCTCTGGTGAAAGTAGGGTACTAGACAGGGAATAGAGCTCTGGTGAAAGTAGGGTACTAGATAGGGAATAGGGCTCTGGTGAAAGTAGGGTACTAGATATGGAATATGGTGCCATTCGGGAATTAAACAAAGTTAAATTGAGACTTGTCGTCCTGTTAGTTAGACTGAAGGTGATTTGATTTCACAAATTGAATGTTTCACGTGAGGAGCTCTCAATGACCTAACTATTCAGTTACTGTAGGATTACCAGAGGGACATATTCAAAATATACACCTCTTACTCATTGGTCTTTATGAACAAACACACACACACACACACACACACACACACACACACACACACACACACACACACACACACACACACACACACACACACACACACGCACACACACACACACACACACACACACACATACATACACACACACACACGCACACGTACACGCACACACAGACACAGACAC
>NC_143031.1:78272500-78280000 GCF_057628025.1 Oncorhynchus mykiss
TGCTGACCCTAACTCTAACCCTAACCTCTGCTGCTGACCCTAACTCTAACCCTAACCTCTGCTGCTAACCCTAACCCTAACCCTAACCTCTGCTGCTAACCCTAACCCTAACCCTAACCTCTGCTGCTGACCCTAACTCTAAACCTAACCTCTGCTGCTGACCCTAACCCTAACCCTAACCTCTGCTGCTGACCCTAACTCTAACCCTAACCTCTGCTGCTGACCCTAACTCTAACCCTAACCTCTGCTGCTGACCCTAACTCTAACCCTAACCTCTGCTGCTAACCCTAACCCTAACCCTAACCTCTGCTGCTAACCCTAACCCTAACCCTAACCTCTGCTGCTGACCCTAACTCTAAACCTAACCTCTGCTGCTGACCCTAACCCTAACCCTAACCTCTGCTGCTGACCCTAACTCTAACCCTAACCTCTGCTGCTGACCCTAACTCTAACCCTAACCTCTGCTGCTAACCCTAACTCTAACTCTAACCTCTGCTACTAACCCTAACCTCTGCTGCTAACCCTAACTCTAACCCTAACCTCTGCTACTAACCCTAACTCTAACCCTAACCTCTGCTACTAACCCTAACTCTAACCCTAACCTCTGCTACTAACCCTAACCTCTGCTGTGACCCTAACTCTAACTCTAACCCTAACCTCTCCTACTAACCCTAACCTCTCCTACTAACCCTAACCTCTGCTACTAACCCTAACCTCTGCTACTAACCCTAACTCTAACCCTAACCTCTGCTACTAACCCTAACCTCTGCTACTAACCCTAACCTCTGCTACTAACCCTAACCTCTGCTACTAACCCTAACTCTAACCCTAACCTCTGCTACTAACCCTAACCTCTGCTACTAACCCTAACCTCTGCTGCTGACTCTAACCTTAATGAGGGTGTAGGGACATATCTCTTTCTTCGGTCAGAGAGAGAGGGAACTTAATAGCCATGGAATTTCAACTGAAGCTATGAACTTAGTTCCTTATCTCCTTCTCTCATTCCCTTCTTCCCACTCTCCCCCTATATCTCTCCTCTACCTCTCTCTGACTCACTTCCTGCTGTCCCCATCTCTCTGTCCCTCCCTCCATCCCTCCCTCTCTCAGTGTCAGGAAACACACTCCTCTCCAGTGCTCAGAGCTGAATCCTCCGAGGATCATGTAAATTATAGTGCGGGTCGATGTCACCAATGGCCTGTTTGCATGTGATTTATACCACTGCTGGGTTTAATTATAGAAGTATTTTATTTCCTCTGTAAAGCACTGACCACAAACCTGTTAGAGAGCCTGATACTACTGGGATAAATCTCACATGAATGGATTGTAGCAGCGGACATAATGACTTCTCTCTGTTCTCTCGCTGTTTTCTCCCTCTCATTTCTCTGTTTCTGTTTGTCTTTCATATCCTTCTAATTCAAGAACTCTCCTCTTTTTCTCTCCATTTCTTCAATTTCCTTCTACCTCTCTGCCTTCCTCCGTTCTCCCTCCGTTCCTAATGTTCTGACTGACTGAGTCCTTAGTCCTTGTGTAGAGAGCAACACACCATATATTACAGGGGATTGGACATTTAAATTAAAGCTACAATCTGGGAACGCCAGTCACCCTCCCCCCCTCCACTTAGCCTGAGTCCTTGTCTAAAGATCACCTCTGCAGACATCATAGGGAATTGGACCTATATTAAAGCTACAATCTGTGATCTGGGTTCAATTCAATGGTCATTGCAGTTCTTGATGTATACTTCCCTGATTTGAATCCCAGTCTGGCCCTTTCAGGTTGTCTACTTATCGGATGGTCATGACATCATTACATCAAGGCAGTTAAAGTAACGCTAGTGGTTCTTAATTAGCCTTTATGACATCATAAATGTCTCTGAGGTTCTGGGAGAGAAGGGGAGAAGGGGAGAGAAGGGGAGAAGGGAGAGAGGGGAGAGAAGGGGAGAAGGGAGAGAAGGGAGAGAAGGGGAGAAGAGAGAGAGGGGAGAGAAGGGGAGAAGGGAGAGAAGGGGAGAAGGGGAGAAGGGAGAGAGGGGAGAGAAGGGGAGAAGGGAGAGAAGGGAGAGAAGGGGAGAAGGGAGAGAGGGGGAGAAGGGAGAGAAGGGGAGAAGGGAGAGAAGGGGAGAAGGGAGAGAAGAGGAGAAGGGGAGAAGGGAGAGAAGGGGAGAAGGGAGAGAAGGGAGAGAAGGGAGAGAAGGGGAGAAGGGAGAGAAGGGAGAGAAGGGGAGAAGGGAGAGAAGGGGAGAAGGGGAGAAGGGAGAGAAGGGGAGAAGGGAGAGAAGGGGAGAAGGGAGAAGGGAGAGAAGGGAGACCAGGGCAAAGTCAAGGGCACCAGCCAACCACTTGTCCTACTCCATGAGTGAAATGTCAAGCTAAGTTTGTACAGGATTGATGAGATGAGGTGGGAAGGATAACGTGGAGTAACTAAGCAGACCAACAAGTCAGTGGCGATCTAAAATGTGTCCACATGTGTCAATATAATATCAACCACAAATATACAGAACAATCGAACTAAAGCTTTACACAGACTTCATACTATATTACTTCAGACCAGTGTCAAACAACGAGTGTAAACAACACACACTAGACAAGACAGGCGACCGAACAACAGATAACTTGTCTTTTCTAATGGGTGGTGTTCACCTGGGTCAAGATGCACTACTGTGAAGAGGGTTGTCTCTTCATTATTTTATACTTCTAACGTCTGTTGTTGGGAGAAGGAGAAGACCAAGGTGCAGCGTGGTAAGTATTCATAATACCTTTTAATCAATACGAATACCTGAACAAACAAAACAACAAACAGACAAACGAAAAGTTCTGCAAGGTGCAATACACAAAACAGAAAATAACCACCCACAACCCATAGTGGGACAACAGGCTGCCTCAGTATGGTTCCCAATCAGAGACAACGATTGACAGCTGCCTCTGATTGGGAACCAGACCAGGCCAAACACCTAGAAATACAACACACAGAACAAAACATAGAATGCCCACCCCAACTCACACCCTGACTAAACTAAAATAGAGACATAAAAAAGGAACTAAGGTCAGGACGTGACAATACCTCAGACTAGTTAATGTTAAGGAGCTGGTATTACCAGACTAGTTAATGTTGAGGAGCTGGTATTACCAGACTAGTTAATGTTGAGGAGCTGGTATTACCAGACAAGTTAATGTTGAGGAGCTGGTATTACCAGACTAGTTAATGTTGAGGAGCTGGTATTACCAGACTAGTTAATGTTGAGGAGCTGGTATTACCAGACTAGTTAATGTTGAGGAGCTGGTATTACCAGACTAGTTAATGTTGAGGAGCTGGTATTACCAGACTAGTTAATGTTGAGGAGCTGGTATTACCAGACTAGTTAATGTTGAGGATCTGGTATTACCAGACTAGTTAATGTTGAGGAGCTGGTATTACCAGACTAGTTAATGTGGAGGAGCTGGTATTACCAGACTAGTTAATGTTGAGGAGCTGGTATTACCAGACTAGTTAATGTTGAGGAGCTGGTATTACCAGACTAGTTAATGTTGAGGAGCTGGTATTACCAGACTAGTTAATGTTGAGGAGCTGGTATTACCAGACTAGTTAATGTTGAGGAGCTGGTATTACCAGACTAGTTAATGTTGAGGAGCTGGTATTACCAGACTAGTTAACGTTGAGGAGCTGGTATTACCAGACTAGTTAACGTTGAGGAGCTGGTATTACCAGACTAGTTAACGTTGAGGAGCTGGTATTACCAGACTAGTTAATGTTGAGGAGCTGGTATTACCAGACTAGTTAATGTTGAGGAGCTGGTATTACCAGACTAGTTAATGTTGAGGAGCTGGTATTACCAGACTAGTTAATGTTGAGGAGCTGGTATTACCAGACTAGTTAATGTTGAGGAGCTGGTATTACCAGACTAGTTAATGTTGAGGAGCTGGTATTACCAGACTAGTTAATGTTGAGGAGCTGGTATTACCAGACTAGTTAACGTTGAGGAGCTGGTATTACCAGACTAGTTAATGTTGAGGAGCTGGTATTACCAGACTAGTTAATGTTGAGGAGCTGGTATTACCAGACTAGTTAATGTTGAGGAGCTGGTATTACCAGACTAGTTAATGTTGAGGAGCTGGTATTACCAGACTAGTTAATGTTGAGGAGCTGGTATTACCAGACTAGTTAATGTTGAGGAGCTGGTATTACCAGACTAGTTAATGTTGAGGAGCTGGTATTACCAGACTAGTTAATGTTGAGGAGCTGGTATTACCAGACTAGTTAACGTTGAGGAGCTGGTATTACCAGACTAGTTAATGTTGAGGAGCTGGTATTACCAGACTAGTTACGTTGAGGAGCTGGTATTACCAGACTAGTTAATGTTGAGGAGCTGGTATTACCAGACTAGTTAATGTTGAGGAGCTGGTATTACCAGACTAGTTAATGTTGAGGAGCTGGTATTACCAGACTAGTTAATGTTGAGGAGCTGGTATTACCAGACTAGTTAATGTTGAGGAGCTGGTATTACCAGACTAGTTAACGTTGAGGAGCTGGTATTACCAGACTAGTTAATGTTGAGGAGCTGGTATTACCAGACTAGTTAACGTTGAGGAGCTGGTATTACCAGACTAGTTAACGTTGAGGAGCTGGTATTACCAGACTAGTTAATGTTGAGGAGCTGGTATTACCAGACTAGTTAATGTTGAGGAGCTGGTATTACCAGACTAGTTAATGTTGAGGAGCTGGTATTACCAGACTAGTTAATGTTGAGGAGCTGGTATTACCAGACTAGTTAATGTGGAGGAGCTGGTATTACCAGACTAGTTAATGTTGAGGAGCTGGTATTACCAGACTAGTTAATGTTGAGGAGCTGGTATTACCAGACTAGTTAATGTTGAGGAGCTGGTATTACCAGACTAGTTAATGTTGAGGAGCTGGTATTACCAGACTAGTTAACGTTGAGGAGCTGGTATTACCAGACTAGTTAATGTTGAGGAGCTGGTATTACCAGACTAGTTAATGTTGAGGAGCTGGTATTACCAGACTAGTTAACGTTGAGGAGCTGGTATTACCAGACTAGTTAATGTTGAGGAGCTGGTATTACCAGACTAGTTAATGTTGAGGAGCTGGTATTACCAGACTAGTTAATGTTGAGGAGCTGGTATTACCAGACTAGTTAATGGTGAGGAGCTGGTATTACCAGACTAGATAATGTTGAGGAGCTGGTATTACCAGACTACTTAATGTTGAGGAGCTGGTATTACCAGACTAGTTAATGTTGAGGAGCTGGTATTACCAGACTAGTTAATGTTGAGGAGCTGGTATTACCAGACTAGTTAATGTGGAGGAGCTGGTATTACCAGACTAGTTAATGTTGAGGAGCTGGTATTACCAGACTAGTTAATGTTGAGGAGCTGGTATTACCAGACTAGTTAATGTTGAGGAGCTGGTATTACCAGACTAGTTAATGTTGAGGAGCTGGTATTACCAGACTAGTTAATGTTGAGGAGCTGGTATTACCAGACTAGTTAATGTTGAGGAGCTGGTATTACCAGACTAGTTAATGTTGAGGAGCTGGTATTACCAGACTAGTTAATGTTGAGGAGCTGGTATTACCAGACTAGTTAATGTTGAGGAGCTGGTATTACCAGACTAGTTAATGTTGAGGAGCTGGTATTACCAGACTAGTTAATGTTGAGGAGCTGGTATTACCAGACTAGTTAATGTTGAGGAGCTGGTATTACCAGACTAGTTAATGTTGAGGAGCTGGTATTACCAGACTAGTTAATGTTGAGGAGCTGGTATTACCAGACTAGTTAACGTTGAGGAGCTGGTATTACCAGACTAGTTAATGTTGAGGAGCTGGTATTACCAGACTAGTTAATGTTGAGGAGCTGGTATTACCAGACTAGTTAATGTTGAGGAGCTGGTATTACCAGACTAGTTAACGTTGAGGAGCTGGTATTACCAGACTAGTTAATGTTGAGGAGCTGGTATTACCAGACTAGTTAATGTTGAGGAGCTGGTATTACCAGACTAGTTAATGTTGAGGAGCTGGTATTACCAGACTAGTTAATGTTGAGGAGCTGGTATTACCAGACTAGTTAACGTTGAGGAGCTGGTATTACCAGACTAGTTAATGTAGAGGAGCTGGTATTACCAGACTAGTTAATGTTGAGGAGCTGGTATTACCAGACTAGTTAATGTTGAGGAGCTGGTATTACCAGACTAGTTAATGTTGAGGAGCTGGTATTACCAGACTAGTTAATGTTGAGGAGCTGGTATTACCAGACTAGTTAACGTTGAGGAGCTGGTATTACCAGACTAGTTAATGTTGAGGAGCTGGTATTACCAGACTAGTTAACGTTGAGGAGCTGGTATTACCAGACTAGTTAACGTTGAGGAGCTGGTATTACCAGACTAGTTAACGTTGAGGAGCTGGTATTTACCAGACTAGTTAATGTTGAGGAGCTGGTATTACCAGACTAGTTAATGTTGAGGAGCTGGTATTACCAGACTAGTTAACGTTGAGGAGCTGGTATTACCAGACTAGTTAATGTTGAGGAGCTGGTATTACCAGACTAGTTAATGTTGAGGAGATGGTATTACCAGACTAGTTAATGTTGAGGAGCTGGTATTACCAGACTAGTTAATGTTGAGGAGCTGGTATTACCAGACTAGTTAATGTTGAGGAGCTGGTATTACCAGACTAGTTAATGTTGAGGAGCTGGTATTACCAGACTAGTTAATGTTGAGGAGCTGGTATTACCAGACTAGTTAATGTTGAGGAGCTGGTATTACCAGACTAGTTAATGTTGAGGAGCTGGTATTACCAGACTAGTTAACGTTGAGGAGCTGGTATTACCAGACTAGTTAATGTTGAGGAGCTGGTATTACCAGACTAGTTAATGTTGAGGAGCTGGTATTACCAGACTAGTTAATGTTGAGGAGCTGGTATTACCAGACTAGTTAACGTTGAGGAGCTGGTATTACCAGACTAGTTAATGTTGAGGAGCTGGTATTACCAGACTAGTTAACGTTGAGGAGCTGGTATTACCAGACTAGTTAATGTTGAGGAGCTGGTATTACCAGACTAGTTAACGTTGAGGAGCTGGTATTACCAGACTAGTTAACGTTGAGGAGCTGGTATTACCAGACTAGTTAACGTTGAGGAGCTGGTATTACCAGACTAGTTAATGTTGAGGAGCTGGTATTACCAGACTAGTTAATGTTGAGGAGCTGGTATTACCAGACTAGTTAATGTTGAGGAGCTGGTATTACCAGACTAGTTAATGTTGAGGAGCTGGTATTACCAGACTAGTTAATGTTGAGGAGCTGGTATTACCAGACTAGATAATGTTGAGGAGCTGGTATTACCAGACTAGTTAACGTTGAGGAGCTGGTATTACCAGACTAGTTAATGTTGAGGAGCTGGTATTACCAGACTAGTTAATGTTGAGGAGCTGGTATTACCAGACTAGTTAATGTTGAGGAGCTGGTATTACCAGACTAGTTAATGTTGAGGAGCTG
>NC_143031.1:78287500-78292500 GCF_057628025.1 Oncorhynchus mykiss
CTCTTTCCATCTCTCCCTCCTCTTCACCCCCTTTTGTGTCATCCCTCAACACCTCTCTGTCATCGCTTTCTCCTACCTCAAACCACCCTCCACCCTCTCAATTCTCTCTCTCTCTCTCTCTCTCTCTCTCTCTCTCTCTCTCTCTCTCTCTCTCCCTCTCTATCCCCTCTGTCTCCATTGATTTATATTAGCAGATATAGGTGATCCAGCAGCTGTGTGTACATTTTAAATCCAAATAAAATATGCTTGTGCTTGAATTTCTATAACCCAAGACACACACACACACACACACACACACACACACACACACACACACACACACACACACACACACACACACACACACACACACACACACACACAGGGCCATAGCGTAGTGCTGACAGAGATAGAAACGGTGTGATTGTACACACACCCTATGCCCTATCAGGACCAAAGTACTAATGTGAACAACATCTGACTCCCAAATGACACCCTATTCCCTTTATAGTGCACCAAAGTAGTGTACTAAATATTGAATATGGTGCATCTGGGGTGGCACAACAAGAGGACAGATCGTCAGACCAGACATTAGGGTTGTTGGTGTATTAACAGGAAGAGGATGTAGTGGTGCGTGTATTAACAGGAAGAGGATGTAATGGTGGTTGTATTAACAGGAATGGGTTGTAGTGGTGGATATATTAAGAGGAAGTGGATGTAGTGGTGGGTGTATTAACAGGAAGTGGATGTAGTGGTGGGTGTATTAACAGGAAGAGGATGTAATGGTGGGTGTATTAACAGGAAGAGTATGTAGTGGTGGGTGAATTAACTGGAAGAGGATTTAGTGGTGGGTGTATTAACAGGAAGAGGATGTAGTGGTGGGTGAATTAACAGGAAGAGGATGTAGTGGTGGGTGTATTAACAGGAAGAGGATGTAGTGGTGGGTGTATTAACAGGAAGAGGATGTAATGGTGGGTGTATTAACAGGAAGAGTATGTAGTGGTGGGTGAATTAACTGGAAGAGGATTTAGTGGTGGGTGTATTAACAGGAAGAGGATGTAATGGTGGGTGTATTAACAGGAAGAGTATGTAGTGGTGGGAGTATTAACAGGAAGAGGATGTAGTGGTGGGTGAATTAACAGGAAGAGGATGTAGTGGTGGGTGTATTAACAGGAAGATGATGTAGTGGTGGGTGTATTAACACGAAGAGGATGTAGTGGTGGGTGTATTAACAGGAAGAGGATGTAGTGGTGGGTGAATTAACAGGAAGATGCGGAGGCTGCGTTCATGAAGGGTGTGTGTATGTGTTTATGCAGCAATGCGTACAGATTGTGTGTGTGTATGTTTGGAGAGGCTGGTGACAATGCTGATGTGTCTGTTTCTTGGAGCTTCATGATTCACCAAAGACAACTCATCTATAGTAAAGTAGGAGAGACATCACTGATGCTGCCAGGCCACTTCATTATAAACACATATTACACTATGTTCATTACACAGCACATATTACACTGTCGTCATTATACACACATAATACACTGTCTTCATTATACATTACATAATACACTGTCTTCATTATAAACACATAATACACTGTCTTCATTACACATTACATAATACACTGTCTTCATTACACATTACATAATACACTGTCTTCATTATACATTACATAATACACTGTCTTCATTAGACAGCACATAATACACTGTCTTCATTATAAACACATAATACACTGTCTTCATTACACATTACATAATACACTGTCTTCATTATAAACACATAATACACTGTCTTCATTATAAACACATATTACACTGTCTTCATTATACATTACATAATACACTGTCTTCATTATAAACACATATTACACTGTCTTCATTATAAACACATATTACACTGTCTTCATTACACAGCACATATTACACTGTCTTCATTATACATTACATAATACACTGTCTTCATTATAAACACATAATACACTGTCTACATTATACATTACATAATACACTGTCTTCATTATAAACACATAATACACTGTCTTCATTATAAACACATATTACACTGTCTTCATTATACATTACATAATACACTGTCTTCATTATAAACACATAATACACTGTCTTCATTATAAACACATAATACACTGTCTTCATTATAAACACATAATACACTATCTTCATTATAAACACATAATATACTGTCTTCATTACACATTACATAATGCACTGTCTTCATTATACATTACATAATACACTGTCTTCATTATAAACACATATTACACTGTCTTCATTATACATTACATAATACACTGTCTTCATTATACATTACATAATACACTGTCTTCATTATAAACACATATTACACTGTCTTCATTATACATTACATAATACACTGTCTTCATTATACATTACATAATACACTGTCTTCATTATAAACACATAATACACTGTCTTCATTATACATTACATAATGCACTGTCTTCATTATACACACATAATACACTGTCTTCATTATAAACACATAATACACTGTCTTCATTATACTTTACATAATACACTATCTTCATTATACACACATAATACACTGTCTTCATTATACATTACATAATACACTGTCTTCAGTATACTTTACATAATACACTATCTTCATTATAAACACATAATACACTGTCTTCATTATACATTACATAATACACTGTCTTCATTATACATTACATAATACACTGTCTTCATTATAAACACATAATACACTGTCTTCATTATACTTTACATAATACACTATCTTCATTATAAACACATAATACACTGTCTTCATTATACATTACATAATACACTGTCTTCATTATACATTACATAATACACTATCTTCATTATAAACACATAATACACTGTCTTCATTATACTTTACATAATACACTATCTTCATTATAAACACATAATACACTGTCTTCATTATACATTACATAATACACTGTCTTCATTATAAACACATAATACACTGTCTTCATTATACATTACATAATACACTGTCTTCATTATAAACACATAATACACTGTCTTCATTATACATTACATAATACACTGTCTTCATTATACATTACATAATACACTGTCTTCATTATAAACACATAATACACTGTCTTCATTATACATTACATAATACACTGTCTTCATTATAAACACATATTACACTGTCTACATTATACATTACATAATACACTGTCTTCATTATACATTACATAATACACTGTCTTCATTATACATTACATAATACACTGTCTTCATTATACATTACATAATACACTGTCTTCATTATAAACACATATTACACTGTCTACATTATACATTACATAATACACTGTCTTCATTATACATTACATAATACACTGTCTTCATTATACATTACATAATACACTGTCTTCATTATACATTACATAATACACTGTCTTCATTATACATTACATAATACACTGTCTTCATTATAAACACATATTACACTGTCTACATTATACATTACATAATACACTGTCTTCATTATACATTACATAATACACTGTCTTCATTATACATTACATAATACACTGTCTTCATTATACATTACATAATACACTGTCTTCATTATACATTACATAATACACTGTCTTCATTATAAACACATATTACACTGTCTTCATTATACATTACATAATGCACTGTCTTCATTATACACACATAATACACTGTCTTCATTATACATTACATAATACACTGTCTTCATTATAAACACATATTACACTGTCTTCATTATACATTACATAATGCACTGTCTTCATTATACATTACATAATACACTGTCTTCATTATACATTACATAATACACTGTCTTCATTATAAACACATATTACACTGTCTTCATTATACATTACATAATGCACTGTCTTCATTATACATTACATAATACACTGTCTTCATTATACATTACATAATACACTGTCTTCATTATACATTACATAATACACTGTCTTCATTATAAACACATATTACACTGTCTTCATTATACACACATAATACACTGTCTTCATTATAAACACATATTACACTGTCTTCATTATACATTACATAATACACTGTCTTCATTATACATTACATAATACACTGTCTTCATTATAAACACATATTACACTGTCTTCATTATAAACACATATTACACTGTCTTCATTATACACACATAATACACTGTCTTCATTATACATTACATATTACACTGTCTTCATTATATATTACATAATACATTCACTTCTTTGCTTCTTTCAGATGTGTATGATGTAGTTTGTAAGTCCATCCAAATGTTTATCTATGACAAGTGTGTGGTTATATACAGTTCTAAAATATACACACACACACACACACACACACACACACACACACACACACACAGACACATACACACACACACACACACACACACACATACGCACACACATGCATCCACACACACAGACACAGGTAACCCATGAATCACATTGACCCACTAACATCGTTCTCCATCACAACACTTTACCACCCTGTCTCTCCCTCCTTTTCCATCTGCAGCACGGCTAACTTTACCACTCTAAACCCTGTCTCTCCCTCCTTCTCCATCTGCAGCACGGCTAACTTTACCACTCTAAACCCTGTCTCTCCCTCCTTCTCCATCTGCAGCACGGCTAACTTTACCACTCTAAACCCTGTCTCTCCATCTGTTTAAATCTGCAGCACGGCTAACTTTACCACTCTAAACCCTGTCTCTCCCTCCTTCTCCATCTGCAGCACGGCTAACTTTACCACTCTAAACCCTGTCTCTCCCTCTGTTTCCATCTGCAGCTTGGCTAACTTTACCACTCTAAACCCTGTCTCTCCCTCCTTCTCCATCTGCAGCATGACTAACTTTACCACTCTAAACCCTGTCTCTCCCTCTGTTTCCATCTGCAGCACGGCTAACTTTAGAACTCTAAACCCTGTCTCTCCCTCCTTCTCCATCTGCAGCATGGCTAACCTTACCACTCT
>NC_143031.1:78305000-78307500 GCF_057628025.1 Oncorhynchus mykiss
TGTAACTACACACACACACACACTGAACCTGCTAATCTGTAACTACACACACACACTGAACCTGCTAATCTGTAACTACACACACACACTGAACCTGCTAATCTGTAACTACACAGACACACTGGACCTGCTAAATCAAATCAAATGTATTTATATAGCCCTTCGTACATCAGCTGATATCTCAAAGTGCTGTACAGAAACCCAGCCTAAAACCCCAAACAGCAAGCAATGCAGGTGTAGAAGCACGGTGGCTAGGAAAAACTCCATAGAAAGGCCAAAACCTAGGAAGAAACCTAGAGAGGAACCAGGCTATGTGGGGTGGCCAGTCCTCTTCTGGCTGTGCCGGGTGGAGATTATAACAAAACATGGTCAAGATGTTCAAATGTTCATAAATGACCAGCATGGTCGAATAATAATAAGGCAGAATAGTTGAAACTGGAGCAGCAGCACAGTCAGGTGGACTGGGGACAGCAAGGAGTCATCATGTCAGGTATTCCTGGGGCATGGTCCTATGGCTCAGGTCCTCCGAGAGAGAGAAAGAAAGAGAGAATTAGAGAGAGCATATGTGGGATGGCCAGTCCTCAAATCAAAAATGATTTGATTTGATTTGATTTGATTTGAACCTGCTAATCTGTAACTACACACACACACTGAACCTGCTAATCTGTAACTACACACACACACACTGAACCTGCTAATCTGTAACTACACACACACACTGAACCTGCTAATCTGTAACTACACACACACACACACACTGAACCTGCTAATCTGTAACTACACACACACTGAACCTGCTAATCTGTAACTACACACACACACTGAAACTGCTAATCTGTAGCTACATACACACACTGAACCTGCTAATCTGTAACTACACACACAAACACACTGAACCTGCTAATCTGTAACTACACACACACACACACACACTGAACCTGCTAATCTGTAACTACACACACACACACACACTGAACCTGCTAATCTGTAACTACACACACACACACACACACTGAACTTGCTAATCTGTAACTACACACACACACACACACTGAACCTGCTAATCTGTAACTACACACACACACACATTGAACCTGCTAATCTGTAACTACACACACACACACACTGAACCTGCTAATCTGTAACTACACACACACACACACACTGAACCTGCTAATCTGTAACTACACAGACACACTGAACCTGCTAATCTGTAACTACACACACACACTGAACCTGCTAATCTGTAACTACACACACACACACACACTGAACCTGCTAATCTGTAACTACACACACACACTGAACCTGCTAATCTGTAACTACACACACACACACACTGAACCTGCTAATCTGTAACTACACACACACTGAACCTGCTAATCTGTAACTACACACACACACTGAAACTGCTAATCTGTAGCTACATACACACACTGAACCTGCTATTCTGTAACTAAACACACACACTGAACCTGCTAATCTGTAACTACACACACCCACACTGAACCTGCTAATCTGTAACTACACACACCCACACTGAACCTGCTAATCTGTAACTAAACACACACACTGAGCCTGCTAATCTATAACTACACACACACACACACTGAACCTGCTAATCTGGAACTACACAAACACACACTGAACCTGCTAATCTGTAACTAAACACACACCTCACACACACAAACCCACAGCCCACACCACTTGATGATGTTCAACAGGGAAAGCCTTCAACCAGGAGACTACTTCAGAAAAGAGGGTTAGGCTCTCTCCCTCTCTCTCTCTCTCTCTCTCTCACTCTCTCTCTCTCTCTCTCTCTCTCTCTCTCTCTCTCTCTCTCTGTCTCTCTCTCTCTCTCTGTCTCTCTCTCTCTCTCTCTCTCTCTCTCTCTCTCTCTCTCTCTCTCTCTCTCTCTCTCTCTCTCTCGCTGCAGTGATGACACACTGTGGAATTTCACCCATTAGATACGGGAGTTTTTCAAAATTGGATTTGTTTTCGAATTTTTGTGGATCTGTGTAATCTGAGGGAAATATGTCTCTGTAATATGGTCATAAAATGGGCAGGAGGTTAGGAAGTGCAGCTCAGTTTCCACCTCATTTTGTGGGCAGTGAGGACATAGCCTGTCTTCTCTTGAGAGCCATGTCTGCCTACGGCGGCCTTTCTCAATAGCAAGGCTATGCTCACTGAGTCTGTACATAGTCAAAGCTTTCCTTAATTTTGGGTCAGTCACAGTGGTCAGGTATTCTGCCACTGTGTACTCTCTGTTTAGGGCCAAATAGCTTTCTAGTTTGCTCAGATTTTTTGTTAATTCTTTCCAATGTGTCAAGTAATTATCTTTTTGTTTTCTCATGATTTGGTTGGGTCTAATTGTGCTGCTGTAACATAACAAAGCCATCACCTACAGAGAGATGAACCTGTAGGAAGAGTTCCCTAAGCAAGCTGGTCCTGGGGCTCTGTTCACAAACACAAACACACCCCACAGAGCCCCAGGACCAGC
>NC_143031.1:78310000-78320000 GCF_057628025.1 Oncorhynchus mykiss
ACACACACACACACACACACACACACACACACACACACACACACACTCACACACACACACACACACACACACACACACACACTGAGTGAGCCCTCTGCTACTTTGTGTTCTACAGTCTGTGAGGCGAAGATAAGGAAAGGGACAGGCAGTGTGTTTGTGTGTGTGTCCATCTCTCCCTGCTTGGGTTGCATGGTGCATCGTCATGTCCTCCCTTAGTTGAGACATCCAATGACTGATGATGATGGGCAGTAAAGTGCATTGTGCAAATGAATAATGCCTTGATTGACTTGACCCGACGTGTAAGTACTGGACTGGAACAAAACCATGCAGATACACTTCTCGGTACGGTGTCTAAAAGTCGACCTCTGACCTTTCCACTAACGCACTGCAGGTCACCCTGTCTTTCGTTTCTGTAACGTCAATGTTCTCTGAGAGAGACAGAGATAAAAGAGGACCTACTTCTATTCTCTTCTCTTCTCTCTTAGGCTCTCTGGTGGTTTTAATTCTTGGCCCATTCCGACTAGCTGGATCCTTTTCATCATCATCCGCTGAATTGCAGAGCGCCAAATTCAAATTAAATTACTAAAAATATTAAATTTTCATGAAATTACCAGTGCAACATAGCCAAACACAGTTTCGTTTGTGGTTAATCCACCAGGTGTGTCAGATTTTTTAAAAAGCTTTACAGCGAAAGCAAACCAAGCGTTTATGTGAGGACATCTCTCTCAGCAGACAAAACATTACAAACAGCTAGCAGGAAAGTAGATTGGTCACGAAAGTCAGAAAAGCAATAAAATGAATTGCTTACCTTTGATGATCTTCGGATGTTTGCACCCACGAGACTCCCAATAACTATTCCTTTTGTTCCATAAAGATTCTTCAGAAACTTTCAGAAATCCACAGGCTTGAGCGGTCACGACGGGGCAGACGAAAATTGCAAATAGTATCCATAAAGTTCGTCGAAACATGTCAAACGTTTTTTATAATCAATCCTTAGGTTGTTTTTACAATAAATAATCGATAATATTTCAACCGGACCGTAGCTTTTTCAATCGGAGAGAGAGAGAACATTTCTGCTCCAAGCTGACGCGCATGCAAAACTCTGCTGGCACCCAGCCATCCACTGACGCGATGTGATTATTCTCGCTCATTTTTCAGAATAAAAGCCTGAAACTATGTCTAAAGACTGGTCACACCATGTGGAAGCCATAGGGAAAGGAATCTGGTTGATATCCCTTTAAATGGAGGGAAGGCATGCAATGGAACAAAATAAGAGGCACTTCCTAGTTGGATTTTCCTAAGGTTTTTGCCTGCAATATCAGTTCTGTTATACAAACAGAAAATATTTTGACAGTTTTGGAAACTTTAGATTGTTTTCTATCCTAATCTGACAATGATATGCATATTCTAGCTTCTGGGGCTGAGAAATAGGCAGTTTAATTTGGGTACGTTTTTCATCCAAACATCAAAATACTGCCCCCTACACTCAACAGGTTAAAGCTCTTACACAGTGTGTCAAGAAGGACATTTGTAACCTCCTCTCTCTTCTCCTCCTAGTCCACATCATCTCCCTCTCCACCGCTCTCCTCCTCTCCCTCTCCCTCTCCACCTCCTCTCCCCCTTCTCTTTCTCTCTCTCATCCTCTCTCTTATTCACTTTGTTAATTTCTCTCTCTCCTTCCACCCCTCTCCCTTCTTCATTCCCTCATCTCTATCTCTCCCTCCTCTTCTGTGATCTCCCGCTCTCCACCCGCTCTGTCTTCCTCCCCTCTCTCTCCTCCTCCTCCTCTTCTTCCCTCCTCTCCGCTCTCTCTCTATTTCTCTCCTTCTCTCCTTCCTTCCCTACTCGGTAGCATCCAGTGAGAATGTAAGCTCTGTCAAACAGTAGCAGCTCCATAAGGATTAGCCCATCTCTTCAATGGCCAGTCTCGTACACGCACACACACACACCCCGTTCAATGCCTTCATAAATACCACAGAACTGGCAGTGGTAGAAGGTTGGCACATCGTACCACTTCCATTCTAACTGCGACACACCAAGGTCACCACACTGCAACACATTCTGGTGCTTCTCAAGTCTTCTCAAGGTAAAGAAAAAAGTGTTGGATCACACTGTGTCGTGTGTGTGTGTGTGTGTGTGTGTGTGTGTGTGTGCGTGCGTGCATGCGTGCGTGCGTGCGCGCGTGCGTGCGTGCGTGTGTGTGCGTGTGTGTGTGTGTGTGGATGATTGGGTGAGTGTGTGTGTGTGTGTATCTGTTGAATTACCTCTCTATGTCTTTCTGCTGAGGTCATCAGCCAACCCAATATTGATGACCATGTAGGATAAACCAGGTGTTAATCTGATGTTCTGCTGCTGTGGCAGTACTGTGGATGTTCCACCAGTACTGTGGATGTTCCACCAGTACTGTGGATGTTCCACCAGTACTGTGGATGTTCCACCAGTACTGTGGATGTTCCACCAGTACTGTGGATGTTCCACCAGTACTGTGGATGTTCCACCAGTACTGTGGATGTTCCACCAGTACTGTGGATGTTCCACCAGTACTGTGGATGTTCCACCAGTACTGTGGATGTTCCACCAGTACTGTGGATGTTCCACCTGTACTGTGGATGTTCCACCTGTACTGTGGATGTTCCACCAGTACTGTGGATGTTCCACCAGTACTGTGGATGTTCCACCAGTACTGTGGATGTTCCACCTGGGTAGCAGCTAGTTACACACTCTAAACCGGTGACCGCATGGCTCAATCCGTGTATGTTTGGATCCTGAACGAGCATGAGCCCCATACAAGGGAGCTCAACAAGGCACAACCAACAGACGGGGTGGCGGGTGGAGACCTTGATGACGACTTGCGGGCAGTGTGTTCCCTGCAACAATTACAATATATATATATATATATATACACCCAAATGTATTTTTATATATATATATATATATTAAAAAACATTTGGGTGGAAATTATACCACCACCCAAAATCCCACAAATCCCACCCAGACTGGAAGGGCAAAGGGGCATGTAGAGCCCCATCTGTCCACGGGTCTGTTCATGTGTCTGTGTGTTACTTAGCCCATGAATACCAAATCTAAATCATATGTTTTTGACACAGCCTCAAGGTGTTCCACCCTCTCTTCAGTCAGTCAGTGGGTGTGTTGGCCCGAGTTCCAAAATGGCACCATATTCCCTATTTGAGTGCACTACTTTTGACCAGGGCCCATAGGGAATAGGCTGCCATTTGGGACGCCCCGTTAGGTTAGGTGTGGGTGGAGATTCCATTGATGAGGTTTTACATGTACAGATTCTATTTAACTCGGTGTTCTGACGTGTGACAACCTTGATGCATCCTGACTTTTTGATTTGGTGGGTGATTCACCTCCTGAGCTATTCATGAGCCGTTCCAATAGGGTTAGGTCTGTATTCAGAACATGAATACAAAGACGACAGAAGTTGAAGGCATATTCCAAGACATACCACATACATTATACAGATCATGTCATGTTGTGTCTTGTCTCTGTCCTTTCCCTTCACCCTGTCTCCCTCTGCTGGTCGTTGTTAGGTTACCTTTTCTCCCCCGCTTTCCCCCAGCTGTTCCTTGTCTCCTCTTGACTACCTCGTCACCCCTTCTCCCACCTGTTCCCCTTTTCCCTCTGATTAGGTCCCTATATCTCTCTCTGTTTTTGTTCCTGTCCTTGTCGGATTCTTGTTTGTTGTGTTTCATGCCTGAACCAGACTGTCGTCATGTTTGCTGTAACCATGTCTTGTCCTGTCGGAATCTGCCGGTCCGTCTGAGCCTACCTATGTTTGGTAATTAAAGAAGCTCTGTTTAAGTTAATTCGCTTTTGGGTCCTCATTCACGCACCGTAACAGAAGAATCCGACCAAGAATGGACCCAGCGACTTCGGATCCTCTCCACTCAGCCGTCGGGATCCAGGGAGCGATGCTAGGCAGACACGAGCAGGAAGTGTCTGCTGCTCGACATGCCGTTGAGACCCTGGCCTCCCAAGTCTCCAACCTCACAGAACAGGTTCACCATCTCCGCCTCGATCCACCGGCCACTTCCAGGGCTTTCGAATCTCCGGAGCCCAGAATCAATAACCCGCCGTGTTACTCTGGGGAGCCCACTGAATGCCGCTCGTTCCTCACCCAGTGTGATATTGTGTTTTCTCTCCAGCCCAACACTTACTCCAGGAGCACTGCTCGTGTCGCCTACGTCATATCTCTCCTTATTGGACGGGCTCGTGAGTGGGGCACGGCAATCTGGGAGGCAAGGGCTGAGTGTACTAACCAGTATCAGGACTTTAAGGAGGAGATGATACGGGTTTTTGATCGATCTGTTTTTGGGGAGGAGGCTTCCAGGGCCCTGTCTTCCCTATGTCAAGGCAATCGATCCATAACAGACTACTCTATTGAGTTTCGCACTCTTGCTGTCTCCAGTGGCTGGAACGAGCCGGCCTTGCTCGCTCGTCTTCTGGAGGGTCTCCGCGCAGAGGTAAAGGATGAGATTCTCTCCCGGGAGGTTCCTTCCAGCGTGGATTCCTTGATTGAACTCGCTATTCGCATTGAGCGACGGGTTGATCTTCGTCACCGAGCTCGTGGAAAGGAGCTCGCGCTCTCCGTCGCCCCCCTCTCCGCATCACTACCATCTTCCTCTGCCGGCTCGGGTGCTGAGCCCATGCAGCTGGGAGGTATCCGCATCTCGACTAAGGAGAGGGAACGGAGAATCACCAACCGCCTCTGTCTCTATTGCGGTTCCGCTGGTCATTTTGTCACTTCATGTCCAGTAAAAGGCCAGAGCTCGTCAGTAAGCGGAGGGCTACTGGTGAGCGCTACTACTCCTGTCTCTCCTTCAAGATCCTGCACTACCTTGTCGGTCCATCTACGCTGGACCGGTTCGTCAGCTTCCTGCAGTGCCTTAATAGACTCTGGGGCGGAGGGCTGTTTTATGGACGAGACCTGGGCTCGGGAACATGACATTCCTCTCAGACAGTTAAAGGAGCCCACGGCCTTGTTCGCCCTGGATGGTAGTCCTCTCCCCAGGATTCAGCGTGAGACGCTACCTTTAACCCTCACTGTTTCTGGTAATCATAGTGAAACCATTTCTTTTTTAATTTTTCGTTCACCTTTTACACCTGTTGTTTTGGGCCATCCCTGGCTAGTTTGTCATAATCCTTCCATTAATTGGTCTAGTAATTCTATCCTCTCCTGGAACGTCTCTTGTCATGTGAAATGTTTAATGTCTGCTATCCCTCCTGTTTCCTCTGTCTCTTCTTCACAGGAGGAGCCTGGTGATTTGACAGGGGTGCCGGAGGAATATCACGATCTGCGCACGGTGTTCAGTCGGTCCAGGGCCACCTCTCTTCCTCCACACCGCTCGTATGATTGTAGTATTGATCTCCTTCCGGGAACCACCCCCCCCCCGGGGTAGACTATACTCTCTGTCGGCTCCCGAACGTAAGGCTCTCGAAGATTATTTGTCTGTAGCTCTTGACGCCGGTACCATAGTCCCCTCCTCCTCTCCCGCCGGAGCGGGGTTTTTTTTTGTCAAGAAGAAGGACGGGTCTCTGCGCCCCTGCATAGATTATCGAGGGCTGAATGACATAACAGTGAAGAATCGTTATCCGCTTCCTCTTATGTCTTCAGCCTTCGAGATCCTGCAGGGAGCCAGGTTTTTCACTAAGTTGGACCTTCGTAACGCTTACCATCTCGTGCGCATCAGGGAGGGGGACGAGTGGAAGACGGCGTTTAACACTCCGTTAGGGCACTTTGAATACCGGGTTCTTCCTTTCGGCCTCGCTAACGCTCCAGCTGTCTTTCAGGCATTAGTCAATGATGTCCTGAGAGACATGCTGAACATCTTTGTTTTCGTTTACCTTGACGATATCCTGATTTTTTCACCGTCACTCCAGATTCATGTTCAGCACGTTCGACGTGTCCTCCAGCGCCTTTTAGAGAATTGTCTTTTTGTGAAGGCTGAGAAGTGCACTTTTCATGCCTCCTCCGTCACATTTCTCGGTTCTGTTATTTCCGCTGAAGGCATTAAGATGGATCCCGCTAAGGTCCAAGCTGTCATTGATTGGCCCGTCCCTAAGTCACGCGTCGAGCTGCAGCGCTTTCTCGGCTTCGCGAACTTCTATCGTCGTTTCATCCGTAATTTCGGTCAGGTGGCAGCTCCTCTCACAGCCCTTACTTCTGTCAAGACGTGCTTTAAGTGGTCCGTTTCCGCCCAGGGAGCTTTTGATCTCCTCAAGAATCGTTTTACATCCGCTCCTATCCTTGTTACACCTGACGTCTCTAGACAGTTCGTTGTCGAGGTTGACGCGTCAGAGGTGGGCGTGGGAGCCATTCTTTCTCAGCGCTCCCTCTCTGACGACAAGGTCCACCCATGCGCGTATTTTTCTCATCGCCTGTCGCCGTCGGAACGTAACTATGATGTGGGTAACCGCGAACTGCTCGCCATCCGGTTAGCCCTAGGCGAATGGCGACAGTGGTTGGAGGGGGCGACCGTTCCTTTTGTCGTTTGGACTGACCATAGGAACCTTGAGTACATCCGTTCTGCCAAACGACTTAATGCGCGTCAGGCGCGTTGGGCGCTGTTTTTCGCTCGTTTCGAGTTCGTGATTTCTTATCGTCCGGGCTCTAAGAACACCAAGCCTGATGCTTTGTCTCGTCTCTTCAGTTCTTCAGTAGCCTCCACTGACCCCGAGGGGATTCTCCCTGAGGGGCGTGTTGTCGGGTTGACTGTCTGGGGAATTGAGAGGCAGGTAAAACAAGCGCTCACTCACACTCCGTCGCCGCGCGCTTGTCCTAGGAACCTTCTTTTCGTTCCCGTTCCTACTCGTCTGGCCGTTCTTCAGTGGGCTCACTCTGCCAAGTTAGCCGGCCACCCTGGCGTTCGGGGTACGCTTGCTTCCATTCGCCAGCGTTTTTGGTGGCCCACCCGGGAGCATGACACGCGTCGTTTCGTGGCTGCTTGTTCGGTCTGCGCGCAGACTAAGTCCGGTAACTCTCCTCCTGCCGGCCGTCTCAGGCCGCTTCCTATTCCCTCTCGACCGTGGTCTCACATCGCCTTAGATTTTGTCACCGGACTGCCTTCGTCAGCGGGGAAGACTGTTATTCTTACGGTTGTCGATAGGTTCTCTAAGGCGGCTCATTTCATTCCCCTTGCTAAGCTTCCTTCTGCTAAAGAGACGGCACAAATCATCATCGAGAATGTTTTCAGAATTCATGGCCTTCCGTCAGACGTCATTTCGGACAGAGGTCCGCAATTCACGTCTCAATTTTGGAGGGAGTTTTGCCGTTTGATTGGGGCTTCAGTCAGTCTCTCTTCCGGCTTTCACCCCCAGTCTAACGGTCAAGCAGAACGGGCCAATCAGACTATTGGTCGCATCTTACGCAGTCTTTCTTTTCGCAACCCTGCGTCTTGGTCAGAACAGCTCCCCTGGGCAGAATACGCCCACAACTCGCTTCCTTCGTCTGCGACCGGGCTATCTCCTTTTCAGAGTAGCCTCGGGTACCAGCCTCCGCTGTTCTCATCTCAGTTCGCCGAGTCCAGCGTCCCCTCCGCTCAGGCTTTTGTCCAACGTTGCGAGCGCACCTGGAAGAGGGTCAGGTCTGCACTTTGCCGTTATAGGACGCAGACTGTGAGGGCTGCTAATAAGCGTAGAACTAAGAGTCCTAGATATTGTCGCGGTCAGAGAGTTTGGCTCTCCACTCAGAACCTTCCCCTTAAGACGGCTTCTCGCAAGTTGACCCCGCGGTTTATTGGTCCGTTCCGTATTTCTCGGGTCATTAATCCTGTCGCAGTTCGACTTCTTCTTCCGCGATACCTTCGTCGCGTCCACCCGGTCTTCCATGTCTCCTGCATCAAGCCCGTCCTTCGCGCCTCCGCTCGTCTCCCCCCCCCCCCCCCATCCTTGTCGAGGGCGCACCCATCTACAGGGTCCGTAGAATTTTGGACATGCGTCCTCGGGGCCGTGGTCACCAGTACCTCGTTGATTGGGAGGGGTACGGTCCTGAGGAGAGGAGTTGGGTTCCCTCTCGGGACGTGCTGGACCGTGCGCTGATCGAGGATTTCCTCCGTTGCCGCCAGGTTTCCTCCTCGAGTGCGCCAGGAGGCGCTCGGTGAGTGGGGGGGTACTGTCATGTTGTGTCTTGTCTCTGTCCTTTCCCTTCACCCTGTCTCCCTCTGCTGGTCGTTGTTAGGTTGCCTTTTCTCCCCCGCTTTCCCCCAGCTGTTCCTTGTCTCCTCTTGACTACCTCGTCACCCCTTCTCCCACCTGTTCCCCTTTTCCCTCTGATTAGGTCCCTATATCTCTCTCTGTTTTTGTTCCTGTCCTTGTCGGATTCTTGTTTGTTGTGTTTCATGCCTGAACCAGACTGTCGTCATGTTTGCTGTAACCATGTCTTGTCCTGTCGGAATCTGCCGGTCCGTCTGAGCCTACCTATGTTTGGTAATTAAAGAAGCTCTGTTTAAGTTAATTCGCTTTTGGGTCCTCATTCACGCACCGTAACAGATCAGATGTTCAATATTTGGTTGAACTAACTGTAGAGCTAGATGGCTATGAGGATGTGGGACAGATACATAAAGATATTCAGAGAGAGAGAGAGAGAGAGAGAGAGAGAGAGAGAGATAGAGAGAGAGAGTGTCAGGTGTGTGCGTACTGGTAGCGAAGTCAGGTGCAGGAGAGCAGAGAGTTGTGAACAGACGCACACTTTATTGAGGCAGGAGAAACCAACAGACGGATGCCACTGTGTCAAAACCTCCAGCCAATTGGCAAAAGTACAAAACGCGCAAACAGTCACAATAATTATCTACAAACAAATAAACATACCTCGTGACAAAAACAATAAACGCACACCAGTATAGCGCGTCAAAATAGACACGTAACACAAAACAATCTCACACAAAGACATGAGGGGAAACAGAGGAATAAATACGTGTAGTGTGATTGGGGAATGAAAACCAGGTGTGCAGGGAACAAGACATAACAAATGGATACATGAAAAATCGAGCGGCGATGGCTAGAAGGTCAGTGACGTTGACTGCCGAACGCCTCCCGACCAAGGAGAGGGGCCGACTAAGGCAGAAGTCATGACAGAGAGAGAAAAAGAGAGAAAGAGAGAGAAAGAGAGAGAGTGAGAGAGAGAGAGAGAGAGAGAGAGAGAGAGAGGAGAAAGTCTGAGAGAACAAAGAGAGTGGAGAGAATATATGGGAAGGACGAGCGGTATCAGCCAGAACAGAGTGGGGCTTGATACTGGGCCATTTCACATGATTATGAATCACAGTTCAGCTGAGAGTAGTCTAGTGCTATCATGGTGATGAGAGAGAGAGAAAAAGAGAGCGAGAGGGGCGAGGGAGTAAGGGAGAGAAGGAGAGAGAATGAGAATGGGAGAGAGGGAGAGAGATAGAAATGGAGAGGGGGAAGGGGAGGTATAGAAAGTCAAAAGGAGAAACATGGACAGGAAGAGAGACATAAATAAAAAGTGAGAGAAGGGAGGAGTAGGAGGTAAAAGACAGGAGAGAGAAAGAGAGGTAGAATGAGGTAAAGAGTGTCAAAAGACAGGTGGAAGAAGAGAAGAATGGAGGGAGAGTAAACCATCTCTCCTTTTCAGAATCTTTCTAGTAAGCCTACGGTCCTCATCTCATCATCTCTCTCTCCCGCTCATATTATCTCTCTCTCTGTTCTCTCTCTCTCGCTGTTCTCCCTCTCTCATATAATCTCTCTCTCTGTTCTCCCTCTCTCATATTATCTCTCTCTCTAATCTCCCTCTCTCATATTATCTCTCTCTCTGTTCTCCCTCTCTCATATTATCTCTCTCTCTAATCTCCCTCTCTCATATAATCTCTCTCTCTGTTCTCCCTCTCTCATATTATCTCTCTCTCTGTTCTCCTTCTCTCATATTCAATTCAATTCAATTCAATTCAAGGGCTTTATTGGCATGGGAAACATGTGTTAACATTGCCAAAGCAAGTGAGGTAGACAACATACAAAGTGAATATAT
>NC_143031.1:78335000-78367500 GCF_057628025.1 Oncorhynchus mykiss
GTATTGGAATTGGTAAACATATTGGGATTGGGATTGTATTTTATAGTATTTTACTGTATTGGTATTGTATTGTAATGTATTGTATTGGTATTGGTATTGGTATTGGTATTGAATTGAATTGTCATTGTATTGGTATTGGAGTAACGGCTGTCGTGGGTTGAAGAAAGTGAGGACCAAGGTGAAGCATGGTACGTCTTCATCTTTATTTATGAATTGAACACTGAATGGCGACCCCGAACTGGGGACCCTTACAGCGGGCCCCGAATAGGAGGGAGTCTTTGGCGGCGCCGGAGTGTAGGGCGACTCTGGCGGCTCCGGAGTGAAGGGCGACTCTGGCGGCTCCGGAGTGAAGGGCAACTCTGGCGGCTCCGGAGTAAAGGGCGGCTCTGGCGGCTCCGGAGTGAAGGGAGACTCTGGCGGCTCCGGAGTGAAGGGCGACTCTGGCGGCTCCAGAGTGAAGGGCAACTCTGGCGGCTCCGGAGTGAAGGGCAGCTCTGGCGGCTCCGGAGTGAAGGGAGACTCTGGCGGCTCCGGAGTGTAGGGAGGCTCTGACAGCTCCGGACAGACGGGCGGCTCTGGCAGCTCTGGACAGGAGGGCGGCTCTGGCAGCGCCGGACAGAAGGGAGACTTGGTTTTGGGAGCAGGCACAAGACCCACCAGGCTGGGGAGACTTACAGGTGGCCTCGGATGCACTGGATGAGGCACCGGATGCACTGGGCCGTGGAGGAGCACTGGAGGTCTCGAGCAACGAGCCTGCACAACCTGTCCTGGCTGAATACCCCCTGTAGCCCGGCAAGTGCAGAGAGTTGGAACTGGCCGCACTATGCTGTGCTTGCGAACCGGGGACACCGTGCGTAGGGCTGGTGCCGTATAACCGGGGCCGAGAAGACGCACTGGAGACCAGATGCGCTGACCCGTCATCATCCCTCCTTGCTCGATGCCCACTCTAGCCCGGCCGATTCGAGGAGCTGCGATGTAGCGCACCGGGCTTTGCGTGCGCACTGGGGACACCGTTCACTGCATAACACGGTGCCTGCCCGGTTACTCTCTCGCCACGGTAAGCACGGGGAGGTGGCTCAGGTCTCATACCTGAATCCGCCAATCTCCCCGTGGGCCACCCCCCCAAAATAAATTCTGGGGCTGCCTCTCGTGCACGTTACCTCAAGCCAATTCCTCGTAGTGTCTCCACTCTAGCTGCCTCCAGCTCCTCTTTTTGACGGCGATACTCTCCCGGCTGTGCCCAGGGTCCCTTGTCGTCCAATATTTCCTCCCATGTCCAGGAGTCCATTACACGCTGCCTGGTCCTTTGGTGGTGGGTAGTTCTGTAACAGCTGTCGTGGGTTGAAAAAGGTGAGGACCAAGGTGCAGCGTGGTACGTGTTCATCTTTATTTATGAATTGAACAACAATGAAAAAACAACAAAAGACAGTTCTGTCTGGTACAGAATACAAAAACAGAAAACATCTACCCACAAACACAGGTGGGAACAGGCTACCTAAGTATGGATCTCAATCAGAGACAACGATTGACAGCTGCCTCTGATTGGGAACCATACCAGGCCAAACACATAGAAATACAACACACAGAACAAAACATAGAATGAAAACATAGAATGCCCACCCCAACTCAGGCCCAGACCAAACCAAAATAGAAACAAAGGTCAGGACGTGACAATTGGTATTGGTATTGAATTGAATTGTATTGTACTGTATTGTATTGTTATTGAATTGTATTGGTAGTGTATTGGCAACTGTATTGAATTGTATTGTATTGTTATTGTTATTGAATTGAATTGTATTGTATTGTATTTTATTTTACTGTATTGTATTTGTATTGGTAAATGTAATCGGATTTGTATTTTATAGTAGTTAAATGTATTGGTATTGGTATTGGTATTGGTATTGGTATTGGTATTGGTAATGGTATTGGTATTGGTATTGGTATTGGTATTGGTATTGGTATTGGTAATGGTATTGGTATTGGTATTGGTATTGGTATTGGTATTGGTATTGGTATTGGTTTTGTATTGAATTCTTTTGTATTGGTTTTGTATTGGTACTGTATTGGTACTGTATTGGTACTGTATTGGTACTGTATTGGTACTGTATTGGTACTGTATTGTATTATATTTGTATTGTTTTGGTATTGTATTGAATTCTATTGTATTGATATTGTATTGTATTGGTATTGTATTGGTATTGTATTGTATTGTATTGGTATTGAATTATATTGTCGCTTGTTCACCAACTGCAAAGTTATATTGTCACTTATTCTGTGACTAGAAATCATAGTGCTATGAAGGAAACAGAAGCCTATGCTAAATTACACGTACCCACCCTGCCGCTGATCTGAGGTGTTCACACATCCAGGACTGAGACCATCAATGAATCCATGTCTGGAAGGACAAAGAGAAATGGCTCCCGTCTGTCCCAACCAATGAAAGGTGGGATTAACACATAACGCAGAGATTATATTTTTTACAGCTCATGGATTTGTGTGTCAATCCGACAGTTGAGATTTTGACAGCTAATTATTATACTAAACTATCTGCTGATGGATCGGTTTTGAATTAATCATTCATATGCTTAGACACACACGCGCACGCACGCACACACACACACACACACACACACACACACACACACACACACACACACACACACACACACACACACACACACACACACAAACACACACACACACACACACAAACACACACACAAACACACACAAATACACACACACACACACACACACACAAATGGACGGACATACAAACACAGTCAGGGACACGCATGCACACACACGCACATAAACACACACACGCACATAAACACACACACACACACACAGGTTAGTTTAAAACCTCACTGACAACACATGTATCGCTCCTCTTTCCTCAGGCTCCTCTAGGCCTAGCTAGACGTCATTGATTGAATTCTCCGGCCTTAGTCTGAAATGAGTTTACGTACATGTCCAGCCATTAATCTAGCTCAGACAGGAGCAAAGAGAGGCAGACGATTATCTCAGAGCTCATTACTTTACTTTTGTCATATTCATAAACTATCGACCGTAATCAGAATCTTGTATGGACAGTCTGACCTCATCAATCTATGGACGGTCTGACCTCATCAATCTATGGACGGTCTGACCTCATCAATCTATGGACGGCCTGACCTCATCAATCTATGGACAGTCTGACCTCATCAATCTATGGACGGTCTGAACCTCATCAATCTATGGACAGTCTGACCTCATCAATCTATGGACAGTCTGACCTCATCAATCCATGGACGGTCTGACCTCATCAATCTATGGACGGTCTGACCTAATCAATCTATGGACGGTCTGACCTCATCAATCTATGGACAGTCTGACCTCATCAATCTATGGACAGTCTGACCTCATCAATCCATGGACGGTCTGACCTCATCAATCTATGGACGGTCTGACCTAATCAATCTATGGACGGTCTGACCTCATCAATCTATGGACAGTCTGACCTCATCAATCTATGGACAGTCTGACCTCATCAATCCATGGACGGTCTGACCTCATCAATCTATGGACGGTCTGACCTAATCAATCTATGGACGGCCTGACCTCATCAATCTATGGACAGTCTGACCTCATCAATCTATGGACGGTCTTAACCTCATCAATCTATGGACAGTCTGACCTCATCAATCTATGGACAGTCTGACCTCATCAATCTATGGACGGTCTGACCTAATCAATCTATGGACGGCCTGACCTCATCAATCTATGGACAGTCTGACCTCATCAATCTATGGACGGTCTTAACCTCATCAATCTATGGACAGTCTGACCTCATCAATCTATGGACAGTCTGACCTCATCAATCCATGGACGGTCTGACCTCATCAATCTATGGACGGTCTGACCTAATCAATCTATGGACGGTCTGACCTCATCAATCTATGGACGGCCTGACCTCATCAATCTATGGACGGCCTGACCTCATCAATCTATGGACGGTCTGACCTCATCAATCTATGGACGGCCTGACCTCCTCAATCTATGGACGGTCTGACCTCATCAATCTATGGACGGTCTGACCTCATCAATCTATGGACGGTCTGACCTCATCAATCTATGGACGGTCTGACCTCATCAATCTATGGACGGCCTGACCTCATCAATCTATGGACAGTCTGACCTCATCAATCTATGGACGGTCTGACCTCATCAATCTATGGACGGTCTGACCTCATCAATCTATGGACAGTCTGACCTCATCAATCTATTGACAGTCTGACCTCATCAATCTATGGACGGTCTTAACCTCATCAATCTATGGACAGTCTGACCTCATCAATCTATGGACAGTCTGACCTCATCAATCCATGGACGGTCTGACCTCATCAATCTATGGACGGTCTGACCTCATCAATCTATGGACGGTCTGACCTCATCAATCTATGGACGGCCTGACCTCATCAATCTATGGACGGCCTGACCTCATCAATCTATGGACGGTCTGACCTCATCAATCTATGGACGTCCTGACCTCCTCAATCTATGGACGGTCTGACCTCATCAATCTATGGACGGTCTGACCTCATCAATCTATGGACGGTCTGACCTCATCAATCTATGGACGGTCTGACCTCATCAATCTATGGACGGTCTGACCTCATCAATCTATGGACGGCCTGACCTCATCAATCTATGGACGGTCTGATCTCATCAATCTATGGACGGTCTGACCTCATCAATCTATGGACGGTCTGACCTCATCAATCTATGGTCAGTCTGACCTGATCAATCTATGGAGGGTCTGACCTCATCAATCTATGGACGGCCTGACCTCATCAATCTATGGACGGTCTGACCTTATCAATGTATGGTCAGTCTGACCAGATCAATCTATGGGTGGTCTGACCTCATTAATCTATGGACGGCCTGACCTCATCAATCTATGGACAGTCTGACCTCATCAATCTATGGATCGTCTGACCTCATCATTCTCTCCTATACTCAATATTTTTCCTTTTCATAAATATTAAACTCACACATGCTCTCTCTCTCTTTCAACCTTTCTCTCTTTCTCGTTCTCTTAATTAAATTAATTAAATTCAAGGGCTTTATTGGCATGGGAAAGATATGTTAACATTGGCATAGCAAGTGAATTAGATAATTTAACAAAGGTGAAATAAACAATTAAAAGTGAACAATAAACATTACCCTCACAAAAGTCCCCCCCAAAAATAAAAGACATTTCATTTTATGTCTATATAAAGTGTTGTAACGATGTGGAAATAGTTCAAGTACAAATGGTGTTGTTTCTTCACTGGTTGCCCTTCTCGTGGCAACAGGTCACAAATCTTGCTGCTGTGTTTGTACATTGTGGGATTTCACCCAGTAGATATGGGAGTTTTTAAAAATTGGACTTGTTTTTTAATTTCTTGTGAGTTTGTGTAATCTGAGGGAAATATGTGTCTCAATTATGGTCATACATTCGGCCGGAGGTTAGGAAGCGCAGCTCAGTTTCCACCTCATTTTGTGGGCAGTGTGCTCATAGCCTGTATTCTTGTCACGCTCTAACCTTAGATATCTCTGTTTTCTTTATATCTTGGTTAGGTCAGGGTGTGACGAGGGAGGGTATGCTGGTTTTGAATTGTATGTATGTCTAAGGGTTTTGGTAAGTCTAGGTATATGTATGTCTATGGTGGCCTGAATTGGTTCCCAATCAGAGGCAGCTGTTTATCATATTTAGGTTGCCGTTTTCCCTTTTGGTTTTGTGGGTTCTTGTCTATGTGTAGTTGCCTGTTAGCGCTCATGTGTATAGCTTCACGGGTCATTTGGTTGTTTGCTATTTTGTTAGTTTGTTAGTCATTTAATAAATGAAGAATGTACGCTTACCACGCTGCGCCTTGGTCTCCTCCTTACGACGGACGTGACAATTCTCTTGAGAGCCAGGTCTGCCTCAGGCGGCCTTTCTCAATGCAAGGCTATGATCACAGAGTCTGTACATACGGTGGTTCCTCCTTTAAAAGTTATCTAGTTGTCAGCCACCCTGGGGGTTAGCCTTGCAATAACAAAGTGGTGAGACACATAGTCCCCAATATTTAAATGTTCAGGTACACTCAGATAGGTGTCTGTGTCACATACAGTAACCACTCACAGAGGCACACACAACTTGCATTTCTATAACCTCGGACCCCCCCCCCCCCCCCCCCCCACACACACACACACACAAAACCTTTGCTTATGGAGAGATCTTTGGAGTGCTGTGACATGTCAGTACTACAACTTGCTGCACAGTTTGGAGGAAGAAGGCTACCTTGACCTGTCGAATTCTATCCACCTCTTCTGTGTGGGATATGTGTTCCTACCTCATCTGCGGGCAGATCTGCAGCATTTCACAGAGAGTTGGAATAATCACCCTTTAATGATGTTCTCTCTCTATCCATCTGTCTCTCGTCTGCAGGTGTGTTTTGATGTGAGAGAGGAAGCCAGTCCCGTCATCGCCATCTCACCCGCTCTTAATATAAACTTCGGGCCGATTGGGAGCCCAAGGCTGTTTAGGAGACACTGCTGGAGACACTATGTAATTGTGATGAACTGAGAGAATATTAGGGTAACACTGTAATTCATTAATCATATGCTGTCTTCCATGTTCCTCTGTTTTACCTCTTTCCTGTTCTGACTTCTACACCTCTCTCCCCACCTCCTCATTCTTCCTCTTTTTTATAATGCACACCATATGGTCATTGAAGTACAGATTGATCTTGCATTTATAATATAATATTACAATTCTAACATTTGGAATGATTGTATTATGTATTTAACACACCTGGACAATGAACTTTCAATAAAGCGTTTCACATTCTCCACTGGTTGAATGTAAGTATCTCATTGAAATGCTACACCTGTCCTGTCTCACAGAGATTCATACCTGACCCGCACCTTTTCTTACCAGGGAAGAGTTACATGATCAGTGAATATATTCAATGTACAGGCTACAATGTGTCTTCGAAAGCCAAGTTAATAAACAGATCATTGACCATTTCGTATCCCACCGTACCTTCTCTGCTGTGCAATCCGGGTTTCCGAGCTGGTCACGAGTGCACCTCAGCCACGCTCAAGGTACTAAACGATATCATAACTGCCATCGATAAAAGATTGCTGCCCACACCTGCCTGTCCGTCCAGCATCACTGCTCTGGACGGTTCTGACTTAGAATATGTGGACAGCTACAAATACCTAGGTGTCTGGTTAGACTGTAAACTCTCCTTCCAGACTCACATTGAGCATCTCCAATCCAAAATGAAATCTTTAATCAGCTTCTTATTTCGCAACAAAGCCTCCTTCACTCACGCTGCCAAACATACCCTCGTAAAACTGACTATCCTACCGATCCTCAACTTCGGCAATGTCATCTACAAAATAGCTTCAAATACTCTACTCAGCAACTGGATGCAGTCTATCACAGTGCCATCCGTTTTGTCACCAAAGCCCCTTATACCACCCACCACTTCGACCTGTATGCTCTAGTCGTCTGGCCCTCACTACATATTTTTCACCAAACCCACTGGCTCCAGGTGATCTATAGGTCTATGCTAGGTAAAGCTCCGCCTTATCTCAGCTCACTGGCCTTCCAGTTCTCTGCTGCCAATGACTGGAACGACCTGTAAAAATCACTAAAGCTGGATGGAGACTTATATTTCCCTCAATAACTTTAAACATCATCTATCTGAGCAGCTAACCGATCACTGCAGCTGTACACAGCCCACCAGTAAATAGCCCATCCAATCTACCTACCTCATCCCCATATTGTTTTTATTTACTTTTCTGCTCTTTTGCACACCATTGTTTCTACTTGCACATCATCTGCTCATCTATCACTATCACTATTTTGCTAAACTGTAATTACTTTGCTACTATGGCCTATTTATTGCCTTACCTCCACACACTGTATCTAGACTTTCTTCACTTTATTTTCTTTATTGTGTTGTTGACTGTATGTTTGTTTATTCCATGTGTAACTCTGTGTTGTTGACTGTATGTTTGTTTATTCCATGTGTAACTCTGTGTTGTTGACTGTATGTTTGTTTATTCCATGTGTAACTCTGTGTTGTTGACTGTATGTTTGTTTATTCCATGTGTAACTCTGTGTTGTTGACTGTATGTTTGTTTATTCCATGTGTAACTCTGTGTTGTTGACTGTATGTTTGTTTATTCCATGTGTAACTCTGTGTTGTTGACTGTATGTTTGTTTATTCCATGTGTAACTCTGTGTTGTTGACTGTATGTTTGTTTATTCCATGTGTAACTCTGTGTTGTTGACTGTATGTTTGTTTATTCCATGTGTAACTCTGTGTTGTTGACTGTATGTTTGTTTATTCCATGTGTAACTCTGTGTTGTTGACTGTATGTTTGTTTATTCCATGTGTAACTCTGTGTTGTTGACTGTATGTTTGTTTATTCCATGTGTAACTCTGTGTTGTTGACTGTATGTTTGTTTATTCCATGTGTAACTCTGTGTTGTTGACTGTATGTTTGTTTATTCCATGTGTAACTCTGTGTTGTTGACTGTGTGTTTGTTTATTCCATGTGTAACTCTGTGTTGTTGACTGTATGTTTGTTTATTCCATGTGTAACTCTGTGTTGTTGACTGTATGTTTGTTTATTCCATGTGTAACTCTGTGTTGTTGACTGTATGTTTGTTTATTCCATGTGTAACTCTGTGTTGTTGACTGTATGTTTGTTTATTCCATGTGTAACTCTGTGTTGTTGACTGTATGTTTGTTTATTCCATGTGTAACTCTGTGTTGTTGACTGTATGTTTGTTTATTCCATGTGTAACTCTGTGTTGTTGACTGTATGTTTGTTTATTCCATGTGTAACTCTGTGTTATTGACTGTATGTTTGTTTATTCCATGTGTAACTCTGTGTTGTTGTTTGTGTCGCACTGCTTTGCTTTATCTTGGCCAGGTCGCAATTGTAAATAAGAACTTGTTCTCAACCAGCTTACCTGGTTAAATAAAGGTGAGATAGGCTACATACTGTAGCCAGCTACACATCCATAGGCATACAGTTATTTTTATCCTCCACTACACAATAAGAAAGTAAATAGATAGCTAGCTATGTTACTTCAGCTGCATTGCATGGCAAATATAAGCAAGGCAAATATAAGCAAGGCAAGCTTACACAATTGTACATTCAATGTGCAGTAAATGCTTCAGCTAGCTAGATTCTTTACACCCACTGTTTCACAAGACAACAGCCTGGCTTGCGGCTTTTCTCAGGAGTCCCTAAAACATTAAACAGCTAGCTGGCTAATCTTAGCTAGTCAGCCAAATTGCTAAATAGCAATTTTCGTAAATTAACTTCATGACAAAAGAAAATATGCACAATTGTTTGTCTCCACATTAACTAACATATTAATCTCAATTGTATATTTTTTGGGTTTGACTCATTATGACATCATAACTACTTACATTTGCTTCCACCGTAATATTTTGTCAGCCATCTTTGCTGAAGAAAGTCAGCAGCGATTGAAGGCTCGCGTCAAATTCGTAAACCACTCGATATGATTGGCCATATAAAAACCATTGAACCCAAATGCATAATGAGTGCTCTTGCATTGTTCTGGAGCTATGAAGCCATGACCCTGGGTACCTCTAAGTCCCGCGGTGTAAGCTCGCAACTTTTAAAGGAGGAACCACTATAGTCAGAGCTTTCCTTAAGTTTGGGTCAGTCACCATGGTCAGGTATTCTCTGTTTAGGGCAAATAGCATTCTAGTGTGCTCTGTTCTTTTGTAAAAAAAAACTTTCCATTGTGTCAAGAAATTATCTTTTTGTTTTCTCATGATTTGGTTAGGTTTAATTGTGTTGCTGCCCTCGGGCTCTGTGGGGTGTGTTTGTGTTTGTGTTTGTGAACAGAGCCCCAGGACCTGCTTGCTTTGGGAACTCCTCTCCTTTTCTCTGTAGGTGATGGCTTTGTTATGGAAGGTTTGGGAATCACTTCCTTTTAGGTGGTTGTAGAATTTTATGGCTATTTTCTGAATTCTGTATGCAGTCTCGATTTGGTGTTTGTCCAATTTTGTGAATTATAGGTTGGTGAAAAATGCATTTTTTGCAAATTTTTGTGTCCATAGATTTTATAATGTTTTTTCCCCAACACTGCTTTCCATCAATTTGTATAGCAGACCCTCGTGCCAAATTGAGTCAAAAGCTTTTTTGAACTCAACAAAGCATGAGAAGAGTTTTACTGTTTTGCTTTGTTTGTTTGTCAATTAGGGTGTGCAGGGTGAATACGTGGTCTGTCGTAAGGTAATTTGGTAAAAAGCCAATTTGACATTGTTTTCACTGAGGAAAGTCTTCTGTTAATAATAATAATGCGTAGGATTTTCCCAAGGTTGCTTTTGAGACAGTTGTTGGAGTCAAATTTGTCTCCACTTTTGTGTATTGGGGTGATGAGTTCTCTCTCTCTCTCTCTCTCTCTCTCTCTCTCTCTCTCTCTCACACTCCACCTTTCTCTCTCGCCTTCACCTTACTCTCTCTTTTGCTCTGTTTCTCTCTCACCTCTCTCCATTTCTTCTTCTCACTCCTCTTTCATCCGCTCCCCCTCCTCTCCCCTCTCTCTTCTTTCATCCGCTCCCTCCTCCTCTCCTCTCTTCTATCCCCCACTCCCCACGTGTTCTTAACACAGAGAATACACCTGTCTTTTTTCTATATTCTTTTCCCCACGGATCCTCTCTGCTCCAGCTAATTAAGTTTGTCAGTCAACTAGCTCCGAGTGGATTAGTGCAAGACTTCTTGGGCAGAAAAAGAAAGAGAGTGAGAGCTATGGATAGATAAAGAGAGAGAAAGAGAGAGAGAGTGAACAGCTGGAGGTAGCCTGGAGGAGGTTAAATAACATGGCAACATTCAAAAAATGGATTAAAAAGCTATATTTCATCACTGCCTCAACTCTCTCATAACGTTCCCTCTCTCTAGCTCTTTCTCTCTCTCTCTCTCTTGCTCTCTCTCTCTCACTCCTCACATTAACACTCTCAAAACACATAGACAGATATTTTGTTATTTCAGCTAAGTAAGTATATGGACATTACAAATAAAATACACTATCTACCATACAAGACATAGGACAAAGCACATCCACAACATGATAAAAATACTACACACAGGACAAAGTGAAGATATACTGTATATAGTACAACATGGTGATGAACTATATACAGTACAGTACAATATGGTGATATACTATATACAGTACAACATGATGATATACTATATACAGTACAACATGATGATATACTATATACAGTAAAACATGATGATATACTATATACAGTACAACATGATGATATACTATATACAGTAAAAAATGATGATATACGATATACATTACAACATGATGATATACTATATACATTACAACATGATGATATACTATATTGTCACGTTCTGACCTCTATTTCCTTTGTGTTGTATGTAGTTAGCATGGTCAGGGCGTGAGTTGGGTGGGCAGTCTATGTTTGTTTTCCTATGATTTGGGTATTTCTATGTTTCGGCCTAGTATGGTTCTCAATCAGAGGCAGGTGTCATTAGTTGTCTCTGATTGAGAATCATACTTAGGTAGCCTGGGTGTCACTGTGTGTTTGTGGGTGATTGTTCCTGTCACTGTGTTTGTTGTCACAGGATAGGACTGTTTTGCGTTTTCACATTTCTTGTTTTTGTTAGTTTGTTCATGTGTAGTGATTTATTAAAACATGAATAACCACCACGCTGCGTTTTGGTCCGCCTCTCCGTCAATGGAAGAAATCCCTTACATATATAGTGTACATTACAACATGCTGATATACTATACACAGTTCAACATGATGATATACTATATGCAGTACAACATGATGATATACTATCCACAGTACAACACAATGATATACTATATACAGTACAACATGATGATATACTATATACAGTACATTACAACATGGTGATATACTATATACAGTACGTTACAACATGATGATATACTATATACAGTACAACATGATGATATTCTGTATATAGTACAACATGATGATATACTATATACAGTACAACATGATGATATACTATATACTGTACAACATGATGAAATACTATATACAGTACATTACAACATGGTGATATTCTGTATATAGTACGTTACAACATGATGATATACTATATACAGTACATTACAACATGATGATATACTATATACAGTACATTACAACATGATGATATACTATATACAGTACAACATGATGATATTCTGTATATAGTACAACATGATGATATTCTGTATATAGTACAACATGATGAAATACTATATACAGTACATTACAACATGATGATATACTATATACAGTACAACATGATGATATTCTGTATATAGTACAACATGATGATATTCTGTATATAGTACAACATGATGAAATACTATATACAGTACATTACAACATGATGATATACTATATACAGTACATTACAACATGGTGATATACTATATAGAGTACAACATGATGATATACTATATACAGTACAACTAGGTGATATACTATGTACAGTACAACATGATGATATACTATATACATTACAACAAGGTGATATACTATGTACATTACAACAAGGTGACATACTATGTACAGTACAACAAGGTGATATACTATGTACATTACAACAAGGTGACATACTATGTACAGTACAACAAGGTGATATACTATATACATTACAACAAGGTGATATACTATGTACATTACAACAAGGTGACATACTATGTACAGTACAACAAGGTGATATACTATATACATTACAACAAGGTGATATACTATGTACATTACAACAAGGTGATATACTATATACAGCACAACATGGTGATATACTATGTACATGACATTACAACATGATGATATACTATATACATTACAACAAGGTGATATACTATGTACAGTACAACATGATGATATACTATGTACAGTACAACATGATGATATACTATATACAGCACAACATGATGATATACAATATACAGTACATTACAACAAGGTGATATACTATGTACAGTACAACATGATGATATACTATATACAGTACAACATGATGATATACTATATACAGTACAACATGATGATATACTATATACAGTACAACATGATGATATACTATATACAGTACAACATGATGATATACTATATATAGTACGTTACAACATGATGATATACTATATACAGTACAACATGATGATATACTATATACAGTACAACATGATGATATACTATATACAGTACAACATGATGATATACTATATACAGTACAACATGATGATATACTATATATAGTACGTTACAACATGATGATATACTATATACAGTACAACAAGGTGTTATACTATATCCAGTACAACGTGATGATACACTATATACAGTACAACAAGGTGTTATACTACACAGTGCTTATCTTACATTTACCGCTGTACTAAATGTTGGTGCTTGGTGTTAATATTGTCTTTTTCAGATGTTCAAATGTTGCCTGTGTTTTTGTGTGTGTGTGTGTGTGTGTGTTTGTGTGTGTGTGTGTGTGTGGGGGGGGGGGGGGGGGGTGGGCTTCAGGGAGAACAATAGAGAACAGCAGGGAGGATAAATAACAACAACAACGAAGACAAGTGTTTATGCGTATGACTACTTCCCTGTGACCTCGCCGTGACCTTTTGGTCTGGTGTTCTAATTTAACTGTATATATGAATATGAATGTGTATGACTTGTGTGTAAATAGTATTTTTGTCTCCTCTTGGTGTCTTTCCTACAACTCTTATTTTTATTTTATATTTAATATCTTTTGTTGTTCTTCTCTATTACTGTAACTGAAACATCTGCACGCACAAAGTGCTTTCCTGCATCCTGAACCCGCGTCACACATACACTTCACACACACACACATGCACACACACGCACATAAGCCGTAACAAGGTTTCCGCGTGACAACAAAGCGAGAGATACCCATATGAATAATTGAAACCCAAAGCTAACACAACACGTCCGTACTCTCCCTTTCTCCCTCTCTCTCTCTCCCTTTCTCCATCTCTCTCTCTCTCTCTCTCTATATATATCTCTCTCTCTGTCTTTCTCTCTCCCTTCCTCCCTCTCTCTCTCTCTCTCTCTCTCCTTTCCTTATCCCTCTCTTCTCCCCATCCTCCCTCCATCTCTCCCTCTCCTTTCCTTACCCCCCTCTTCTCCCCATCCTCCCTCCCTCTCTCTCTCTCTCTCTCGCTCCCCTTTCCTTACCCCCCTCTTCTCCCCATCCTCCCTCCCTCTCTCTCTCTCTCACTCTCTCTCCTTTCCTTACCCCTCTCTTCTCCCCATCCTCCCTCCCTCTCTCTCTCTCTCTCTCTCTCTCTCTCCTTTCCTTACCCCTCTCTTCTCCCCATCCTCCCTCCCTCTCTCTCTCTCTCTCTCTCTCCTTTCCTTACCCCTCTCTTCTCCCCATCCTCCCTCCCTATCTCTCTCACTCTCTCATTTCCTTATCCTTCTCTTCAATCCCTCTCCCTTCCTCCCTCTCTGTCTCCTTTCCTTACCACTCTCTTCTCCCCACCCTCCCTCCCTCCCTCCCTCCCTCCCTCCCTCCCTCCCTCCCTCCCTCCCATGTCCTTATCCCTCTCTTCTCTCCCTCTCCCTTCCTCCCTCTCTTCTCTCCATCTTCATAATCGTCCAACCTTTACAGCTTGAAAGGCTCAACCTCCTTTCTCATAGTGTTTAATGCAGTGAAGCTATCCCTTGGCTCTGTGCTGAATAGTATTAGACCAATCCTCGCCCTGCTGTGGTGACACGCTTCAGGTAGACTCACACGCACACGCACACTCGCACACACGCACAAAACGCCTGCACGCAAACACACACACACACACATGCTTACACACACCTGCGATGGAGAAGGCTTCTCTGTGCAGGCCGAATCACCTCCGCTTTGATGTTCCACATCCAAAGAGATGAGGGGGCTAGAGCGGTAAACATGGTTAGTGTGTGTGTGAGTGCGTGAGTATTGCAGCGGAAGTCTAGGTCTTGGTAGCTTGACCTTCACTAGTCTGTTTGGGAGAAACGTGTGTGTCCACTGCAGCTTACCTCCAGTCCTCAACATTACCCAGGAGAAGTTCAGCATTTGCTGGAGGCTATCCATCTAGCTCTGAAAAACAAAACTGTAACAACCTCCTACCTGGGTTCAGCACACAACATCACCAATTTCACAGACAAACTCTCTATGAACACAGAGAAAGAGAGACACAATTTGGTGGTGGACTCCAATAGAGAGACACCATTTGGTGGTGGACTCCAATAGAGAGACACCATTTGGTGGTGGACTCCAATAGAGAGACACCATTTGGTGGTGGACTCCAATAGAGAGACACCATTTGGTGGTGGACTCCAATAGAGAGACACCATTTGGTGGTGGACTCCAATAGAGAGACACCATTTGGTGGTGGACTCCAATAGAGAGACACCATTTGGTGGTGGACTACAATAGAGAGACACCATTTGGTGGTGGACTCCAATAGATAGACACCATTTGGTGGTGGACTCCAATAGAGAGACACCATTTGGTGGTGGACTCCAATAGAGAGACACCATTTGGTGGTGGACTCCAATAGAGAGACACCATTTGGTGGTGGACTCCAATAGAGAGACACCATTTGGTGGTGGACTCCAATAGAGAGACACCATTTGGAGAGGGACTCCAATAGAGAGACACCATTTGGTGGTGGACTCCAATAGAGAGACACCATTTGGTGGTGGACTCCAATAGAGAGACACCATTTGGTGAGGGACTCCAATAGAGAGACACCATTTGGTGGTGGACTCCAATAGAGAGACACCATTTGGTGAGGGACTCCAATAGAGAGACACCATTTGGTGGTGGACTCCAATAGAGAGACACCATTTGGTGAGGGACTCCAATAGAGAGACACCATTTGGTGAGGGACTCCAATAGAGAGACACCATTTGGTGGTGGACGCCAATAGAGAGACACCATTTGGTGGTGGACTCCAATAGAACACACACTCACACACACACACACACACACACACACACACACACACACACACACACACACACACACACACACACACACACACACACACACACACACACACACACACACACACACACAGAGAGAGAGACACACACACAGCAAACAAGAACAGGAGGAACATTTAGTGACAGTGTTGATGATGGTTTTATGATCACTAAACACCAGTAAGGAAGTCCAGAATAAAGGTTGTCCTTGTGGAAAATGGTCCAGATGGTGAAGTAGAGGACAGGGGTTTCTAGTGTTGTCTCAACCTGTCCTGTGAGGTGAGGTAGAGGACAGGGGTTTCTAGTGTTGTCTCAACCAGTCCTCCTGTGAGGTGAGGTAGAGGACAGGGGTTTCTAGTGTTGTCTCAACCTGTCCTCCTGTGAGGTGAGGTAGATGACAGGGGTTTCTAGTGTTGTCTCAACCTGTCCTCCTGTGAGGTGAGGTAGAGGACAGTGGTTTCTAGTGTTGTCTCAACCTGTCCTCCTGTGAGGTGAGGTAGATGACAGGGGCTTCTAGTGTTGTCTCAACCTGTCCTCCTGTGAGGTGAGGTAGAGGACAGTGGTTTCTAGTGTTGTCTCAACCTGTCCTGTGAGGTGAGGTAGAGGACAGGGGTTTCTAGTGTTGTCTCAACCTGTCCTGCTGTGAGGTGAGGTAGAGGACAGGGGTTTCTAGTGTTGTCTCAACCTGTCCTCCTGTGAGGTGAGGTAGAGGACAGTGGTTTCTAGTGTCTCAACCTGTCCTCCTGTTAGGTGAGGTAGAGGACAGGGGTTTCTAGTGTTGTCTCAACCTGTCCTGTGAGGTGAGGTAGAGGACAGGGTTTTCTAGTGTCTCAACCTGTCCTGTGAGGTGAGGTAGAGGACAGGGGTTTCTAGTGTTGTCTCAACCTCTCCTGCTGTGAGGTGAGGTAGAGGACAGGGGTTTCTAGTGTTGTCTCAACCTTTCCTCCTGTGAGGTGAGGTAGAGGACAGGGGTTTCTAGTGTCTCAACCTGTCCTGTGAGGTGAGGTAGAGGACAGGGGTTTCTAGTGTTGTCTCAACCTGTCCACCTGTGAGGTGAGGTAGAGGACAGGGGTTTCTAGTGTTGTCTCAACCTGTCCTCCTGTGAGGTGAGGTAGAGGACAGGGGTTTCTAGTGTTGTCTCAACCTGTCCTCCTGTGAGGTGAGGTAGAGGACAGGGGTTTCTAGTGTTGTCCCAACCTGTCCTCCTGTGAGGTGAGGTAGATGACAGGGGTTTCTAGTGTTGTCTCAACCTGTCCTCCTGTGAGGTGAGGTAGAGGACAGTGGTTTCTAGTGTTGTCTCAACCTGTCCTCCTGTGAGGTGAGGTAGATGACAGGGGTTTCTAGAGTGTTGTCTCAACCTGTCCTCCTGTGAGGTGAGGTAGATGACAGGGGGTTCTAGTGTCTCAACCTGTCCTCCTGTGAGGTGAGGTAGAGGACAGGGGTTTCTAGTGTTGTCTCAACCTGTCCTCCTGTGAGGTGAGGTAGAGGACAGTGGTTTCTAGTGTCTCAACCTGTCCTCCTGTGAGGTGAGGTAGAGGACAGGGGTTTCTAGTGTTGTCTCAACCAGTCCTCCTGTGAGGTGAGGTAGAGGACAGGGGTTTCTAGTGTTGTCTCAACCTGTCCTCCTGTGAGGTGAGGTAGAGGACAGGGGTTTCTAGTGTTGTCTCAACCTGTCCTCCTGTGAGGTGAGGTAGAGGACAGTGGTTTCTAGTGTTGTCTCAACCTGTCCTCCTGTGAGGTGAGTTAGAGGACAGGGGTTTCTAGAGGTTGCCTCAACCTGTCATCTTTGACAGAACGAATGAGTTCAGTGTCAGACTAGTATCATTGGGTGGACCGTATCACCATGTTCACAGACAATACCCTGTTGATCTATCAGTGAGAACCTGCTTGAACCAATTAAAACAGGGGTTTAGCTCTTAATCATCATACATTACTCTTGACTTGAGCATGAAGCATCACCTTCTTAAATGGCATCCCAGATGACGCTCTATAACTCTAGTAGTCATATGTTGGATGGATGGGTTGAGAGAAATCTTTCGAACATCACATCCAAGCCAACATGAGACCAATGTCGATAAAACTCAGCAAATCATCTTGATTGGAGGTACACAACACACTTGTCATGACTCATTCAGGACGTTACCGAGAACCTCGTATGGGATTATTTTAACAGGGTCGTTAGCAATTTAGTTTTTAGATCATTGTCTGCCCCCAGCTAGATGAAATTCTAAATGTCCGTTAGAAACGAGACTGTAGCATCCACAAGAGGACCGTTGGATTCAACGTTCGTCAGACTGAATACGTTTGTAGGTGCAACCGTTTAAAAATATATATATATATTTATAATTTATCGCGCTCATGTTCCCATTAAATTAACATTTTTGAAGCATTTCTGACAACTGTAAAAAAAAATGTTCAGCCAAATCCCCAAGTTCTAAAACCGGGTCCATAGCAACCACGGAATTCTGCAAGTTATTTCCTGTATTACACAGTAAAAACAATAACAACCAAAACATCTCTAAAATCAAAATAAAAAGTTTAAAAAAAACTCAGAGTCGAGGTAAATCAAAGAGCTATAATGATCATCAACAAAAGTATAAATAAATAAACACAAGTCTATATATAAAAGTTAAAACACAAGTTAAAAGCATAAAACACAAACACACTTCTTCAGTAACACATCAACTACAACACTTCCTCCAGATGACTAGGGCCAATCAATAGGAATCATCAGGGTCCTTGAGAGGAATGAGGAGTGTGTGCGTGAGACGGAGAGAGTGTGTGTGTGTGTGTGTGTGTGTGTGTGTGTGTGTGTGTGTGTGTGTGTGTGAGTGTGTGTAGGCTCGTGGAGAATCTCTTAAGAGAATATGATATGATTTATGGGACCCATTACACTGAAGGACAAACACATGAGGGTTATTAGTGGTGTAACACACACACACACACACACACACACACACACACAGACACACACACACACACACACACACACACACAGACACACACACACACACGCCTGTCGTGGTATTGGATGAGGGTTGGGTGATCCTACTAAAAGAGGACATGGCTTTAAGACAAGGTCTGGTCTATTAGCTGGCTTGAGCGTGAAGATAACATGATGTTAGACGTGGATAGGTTCACTGAGGAGGAAAGAGACGCAAGTGTGTGTGTGTGTGTGTGTGTGTGTGTGTGTGTGTGTGTGTGAACAGTGAGTGTACAGAACGTTGGGAACACCTTCCTAATATTGAGTTGCACCCCCTTCTGACCTCAGAACAGTCTCAATTCATCAGGACATGGACTCTACAAGGTGTGGAAAGCGTTCCACAGGGAGGCTGGCCCATGTTGACTCTACAAGGTGTGGAAAGCGTTCCACAGGGAGGCTGGCCCATGTTGACTCTACAAGGTGTGGAAAGCGTTCCACAGGGAGGCTGGCCCATGTTGACTCTACAAGGTGTGGAAAGCGTTCCACAGGGAGGCTGGCCCATGTTGACTCTACAAGGTGTGGAAAGCGTTCCACAGGGAGGCTGGCCCATGTTGACTCCAATGCTTCCCACAGTCGTGTCAAGATAGTAGGATGTCCTTTGGGTGGTGCATCATTCTTGATACACATGGGAAACTGCTGAACGTGAAAACCCAGCAACGTTGCAGTTCTTGACACAAACCGGTGCACCTGGCACCTACTACCATACCCTGTTCAAAGGCACTTAAATCTGTTGTCTTACCCATTCACCCTCTGAATGGAACACATACGCAATCCATGTCTCAATTGACTCAAGGCTTAAAAATCCTTCTTTAACGTTGCTAGTCCACATGTGTATAGTAACCTTGCTAGTTCACATGTGTGTAGTAACGTTGCTAGTCCACATGTGTATAGTAACGTTGCTAGTCCACATGTGTATAGTAACGTTGCTAGTCCACATGTGTATTGTAACATTGCTAGTCCACATGTGTATAGTAACATTGCTAGTCCACATGTGTATAGTAACATTGCTAGTCCACATGTGTATTGTAACATTGCTAGTCCACATGTGTGTTGTAACGTTGCTAGTCCACATGTGTGTAGTAACATTGCTAGTCCACATGTCTATTGTAACATTGCTAGTCCACATGTGTGTTGTAACATTGCTAGTCCACATGTGTATTGTAACATTGCTAGTCCACATGTCTATTGTAACATTGCTAGTCCACATGTCTATTGTAATGTTGCTAGTCCACATGTGTATTGTAACATTGCTAGTCCACATGTGTATAGTAACGTTGCTAGTCCACATGTGTGTAGTAACATTGCTAGTCCACATGTGTGTTGTAACGTTGCTAGTCCACATGTGTGTAGTAACATTGCTAGTCCACATGTGTGTTGTAACGTTGCTAGTCCACATGTGTGTAGTAACATTGCTAGTCCACATGTGTGTTGTAACATTGCTAGTCCACATGTGTATTGTAACATTGCTAGTCCACATGTGTATAGTAACATTGCTAGTCCACATGTGTATTGTAACGTTGCTAGTCTACATGTGTGTAGTAACATTGCTAGTCCACATGTGTATTGTAACATTGCTAGTCCACATGTGTATAGTAACATTGCTAGTCCACATGTGTATAGTAACATTGCTAGTCCACATGTATATTGTAACGTTGCTAGTCCACATGTATATTGTAACATTGCTAGTCCACATGTGTGTTGTAACATTGCTAGTCCACATGTGTATTGTAACATTGCTAGTCCACATGTGTGTTGTAACATTGCTAGTCCACATGTGTATTGTAACATTGCTAGTCCACATGTGTATTGTAACATTGCTAGTCCACATGTGTATAGTAACATTGCTAGTCCACATGTGTATTGTAACATTGCTAGTCCACATGTGTATTGTAACATTGCTAGTCCACATGTGTATTGTAACATTGCTAGTCCACATGTGTATTGTAACATTGCTAGTCCACATGTGTATAGTAACATTGCTAGTCCACATGTGTATTGTAACGTTGCTAGTCCACATGTGTATTGTAACGTTGCTAGTCCACATGTGTATTGTAACATTGCTAGTCCACATGTGTATTGTAACATTGCTAGTCCACATGTGTATTGTAACATTGCTAGTCCACATGTGTATTGTAATGTTGCTAGTCCACATGTGTATTGTAACATTGCTAGTCCACATGTGTATTGTAACGTTGCTAGTCCACATGTGTATTGTAACGTTGCTAGTCTACATGTGTATAGTAACATTGCTAGTCCACATGTGTATAGTAACGTTGCCAGTTGTAAGGTAGACACTGGAAGTCAGGAAGCAGGTTCAATGGGAGAGTTTAATAGAACAGGTACAATAAACGGGGCGGCAGGGTAGCCTAGTGGTTAGAGCGTTGGGCTAGTAACCGGAAGGTTGTGAGTTCAAACCCCCGAGCTGGCAAAGGTACAAATCTGTCGTTCTGCCCCTGAACAGGCAGTTAACCCACTGTTCCCAGGCCGTCATTGAAAATAAGAATTTGTTCTTAACTGACTTGCCTGGTTAAATAAAGGTAAAATTAAAAAAAATTAAAAAAAACAATAGGTAAACAGGAGTAGCATCGAGACATGGAGACAGAGTCAATAACAACAGAGGAATGTACCTATGGGGATTAATCATGAAGGTGATAGAGTCCAGGTGTGACTGATGATGAGGCGCAGGGGTGTGTAATGAGAGTTGCCAGGTGTGTGTAATGATGGTTGCCAGGTGTGTGTAATGAGGGTTGCCAGGTGTGTGTAATTAGGGTTGCTATGTGTGTGTTATGGGGGTTGCCAGGTGTGTGTAATGAGGGTTGCCAGATGTGCAAAATGAAGTTTGCCAGGTGTGTGTAATGAAGGTTGCCAGGTGTGTGTAATGAGGGTTGCCAGGTGTGTGTAATGAGGATTGCCAGGTGTGTGTAATGGCGGTTGCCAGGTGTGTGTAATAAGGGTTGCCAGATGTGCAAAATGAAGGTTGCCAGGTGTGCAAAATGAAGGTTCCCAGGTGTGTTTAACGAGGGTTAACAGGTGTGTGTAATGAGGGTTGTCAGATGTGCATAATGAGGGTTGCCAGATGTGCAAAATGAAGGTTGCCAGGTGTGTAATGATGGTTGCCAGGTGTGTGTAATGAGGGTTGCCAGGTGTGTGTAATGGGGGCTGCCAGGTGTGTGTAATGAGGGTTGCCAGGTGTGTAATGAGGGTTGCCAGATGTGCAAAATGAAGGTAGCCAGGTGTGTGTAATGAGGTTTGCCAGGTGTGTGTAATGTCGGTTGCCAGTTGAGTGTAATGAGGGTTGCCAGATGTGCAGAATGAAGGTTGCCAGGTGTGTGTAATGAGGGTCGACAGGTGTGTGTAATGATGGTTGTCAGATGTGCATAATGAAGGTTGCCAGGTGTGTAATGAGGGTAGGCAGATGTGCATATTGAAGGTTGCCAGGTGTGCGTAATGCGGGTTGTCAGATGTGTATAATGAAGGTTGCCAGGTGTGTGTAATGAGGGTTGCCAGGCGTGCGTAATGAGGGTTGCCAGGTGTGAGTAATGAGGGTTGCAAGGTGTGTGTAATAAGGGGTGCCAGGTGTCTGTAATGAGGGTTGCCAGGTCTGGTGGTCAGTAGACCGGTGGTCAGTAGACCGGTGATTAGTAGACCGGTGGTTAGTAGACCGGTGGTCAGTAGACCGGTGATTAGTAGACCGATGGCTAGTAGACCGGTGGTCAGTAGACCGGTGGTTAGTAGACCGGTGGTCAGTAGACTGGTGGTTAGTAGACCGTAGCTAGTAGACTGGTGGTCAGTAGACCGGTGGTCAGTAGACCGGTGGTTAGTAGACCGGTGGTCAGTAGACTGGTGGTTAGTAGACCGTAGCTAGTAGACCGGTGGTTAGTAGACTGGTGGTCAGTAGACCGGTGGTCAGTAGACCTGTGGTTAGTAGACTGGTGGTTAGTAGACCGGTGGTCAGTAGACCGGTGGTCAGTAGACCTGTGGTTAGTAGACTGGTGGTTAGTAGACTGGTGGTCAGTAGACCGGTGGTCAGTAGACCGGTGGTTAGTAGACCGGTGGTCAGTAGACTGGTGGTCAGTAGACCGTAGCTAGTAGACTGGTGGTCAGTAGACCGGTGGTCAGTAGACCGGTGGTTAGTAGACCGGTGGTCAGTAGACTGGTGGTTAGTAGACCGTAGCTAGTAGACCGGTGGTTAGTAGACTGGTGGTCAGTAGACCGGTGGTCAGTAGACCTGTGGTTAGTAGACTGGTGGTTAGTAGACCGGTGGTCAGTAGACCGGTGGTCAGTAGACCTGTGGTTAGTAGACTGGTGGTTAGTAGACTGGTGGTCAGTAGACCGGTGGTCAGTAGACCGGTGGTTAGTAGACCGGTGGTCAGTAGACTGGTGGTCAGTAGACCGTAGCTAGTAGACTGGTGGTCAGTAGACCGGTGGTCAGTAGACCGGTGGTTAGTAGACCGGTGGTCAGTAGACTGGTGGTTAGTAGACCGTAGCTAGTAGACCGGTGGTTAGTAGACTGGTGGTCAGTAGACCGGTGGTCAGTAGACCTGTGGTTAGTAGACTGGTGGTTAGTAGACTGGTGGTCAGTAGACCGGTGGTCAGTAGACCTGTGGTTAGTAGACTGGTGGTTAGTAGACTGGTGGTCAGTAGACCGGTGGTCAGTAGACCTGTGGTTAGTAGACTGGTGGTTAGTAGACTGGTGATCAGTAGACCGGTGGTCAGTAGACCGGTGATTAGTAGACCGGTGGTTAGTAGACCGGTGGTCAGTAGACCGGTGATTAGTAGACCGATGGCTAGTAGACCGGTGGTCAGTAGACTGGTGGTTAGTAGACCGGTGGTCAGTAGACTGGTGGTCAGTAGACCGGTGGTCAGTAGACCTGTGGTTAGTAGACTGGTGGTTAGTAGACTGGTGGTCAGTAGACCGGTGGTCAGTAGACCGGTGATTAGTAGACCGGTGGTTAGTAGACCGGTGGTCAGTAGACCGGTGATTAGTAGACCGATGGCTAGTAGACCGGTGGTCAGTAGACTGGTGGTTAGTAGACCGGTGGTCAGTAGACCGGTGGTTAGTAGACCGGTGGTCAGTAGACTGGTGGTTAGTAGACCGTAGCTAGTAGACTGGTGGTCAGTAGACCGGTGGTCAGTAGACCGGTGGTTAGTAGACCTGTGGTCAGTAGACTGGTGGTTAGTAGACCGTAGCTAGTAGACCGGTGGTTAGTAGACTGGTGGTCAGTAGACCGGTGGTCAGTAGACCTGTGGTTAGTAGACTGGTGGTTATTAGACTGGTGGTCAGTAGACCGGTGGTCAGTAGACCTGTGGTTAGTAGACTGGTGGTTAGTAGACTGGTGGTCAGTAGACCGGTGGTCAGTAGACCTGTGGTTAGTAGACTGGTGGTTAGTAGACTGGTGGTCAGTAGACCGGTGGTCAGTAGACCGGTGATTAGTAGACCGGTGGTTAGTAGACCGGTGGTCAGTAGACCGGTGATTAGTAGACCGATGGCTAGTAGACCGGTGGTCAGTAGACTGGTGGTTAGTAGACCGGTGGTCAGTAGACCGGTGGTTAGTAGACTGGTGGTTAGTAGACTGGTGGTCAGTAGACCGGTGGTCAGTAGACCTGTGGTTAGTAGACTGGTGGTTAGTAGACTGGTGGTCAGTAGACCGGTGGTCAGTAGACCTGTGGTTAGTAGACTGGTGGTTAGTAGACTGGTGGTCAGTAGACCGGTGGTCAGTAGACCGGTGATTAGTAGACCGGTGGTTAGTAGACCGGTGGTCAGTAGACCGGTGATTAGTAGACCGATGGCTAGTAGACCGGTGGTCAGTAGACTGGTGGTTAGTAGACCGGTGGTCAGTAGACCGGTGGTTAGTAGACCGGTGGTCAGTAGACTGGTGGTTAGTAGACCGTAGCTAGTAGACTGGTGGTCAGTAGACCGGTGGTCAGTAGACCGGTGGTTAGTAGACCTGTGGTCAGTAGACTGGTGGTTAGTAGACCGTAGCTAGTAGACCGGTGGTTAGTAGACTGGTGGTCAGTAGACCGGTGGTCAGTAGACCTGTGGTTAGTAGACTGGTGGTTATTAGACTGGTGGTCAGTAGACCGGTGGTCAGTAGACCTGTGGTTAGTAGACTGGTGGTTAGTAGACTGGTGGTCAGTAGACCGGTGGTCAGTAGACCGGTGATTAGTAGACCGGTGGTTATTAGACCGGTGGTCAGTAGACCGGTGATTAGTAGACCGATGGCTAGTAGACCGGTGGTCAGTAGACTGGTGGTTAGTAGACCGGTGGTCAGTAGACTGGTGGTTAGTAGACCGTAGCTAGTAGACTGGTGGTCAGTAGACCGGTGGTCAGTAGACCGGTGGTTAGTAAACTGGTGGTCAGTAGACTGGTGGTTAGTAGACCGTAGCTAGTAGACCGGTGGTTAGTAGACTGGTGGTCAGTAGACCGGTGGTCAGTAGACCTGTGGTTAGTAGACTGGTGGTTAGTAGACTGGTGGTCAGTAGACCGGTGGTCAGTAGACCTGTGGTTAGTAGACTGGTGGTTAGTAGACTGGTGGTTAGTAGACCGGTGGTCAGTAGACTGGTTAGAAGACTGTAGCTAGTAGACCGGTGGTTAGTAGACTGGTGGTCAGTAGACCGGTGGTCAGTAGACCTGTGGTTAGTAGACTGGTGGTTAGTAGACTGGTGGTCAGTAGACCGGTGGTCAGTAGACCTGTGGTTAGTAGACTGGTGGTTAGTAGACTGGTGGTCAGTAGACCGGTGGTCAGTAGACCTGTGGTTAGTAGACTGGTGGTTAGTAGACTGGTGGTTAGTAGACCGGTGACGTGGAGCGACGGAGAAGGGGACAGGAGTAGACGTGACAGTAGTCCTGGGTTAATAGTGTCACGTTCTTGAGAAGAGAGATGTTTCAGTGTACAGAACCAGACAAAAGAGAGACAGAGAGAGCGAGAGAAAAGGACAGAGAGGGAGGGAGAAAGAGAATGAGAGAAAGTCATGTACATGAGATAATAGAAAGAGGGGAGAGTGAAAGAGAAAGAGAAAGAGAGAGAGAAATAATATGTTAACGAGAGAGAGAGAGAGAGCAAGGAAGAGAAAGAGAGAGTGAATTTGACAGAGAGACAGAGAGAGAGAGAGAAGTGGTAGTGAATGCCAGGTTGCAGATGAGAGGCTTGGAAGCCAGAAGGTAATTTAAACAGGCTTGGCTCTCTCTCAGCCATGACAGCATGTTCCCTTCCAAACAGCCCTCACACACACACACACACACACACACACACACACACACACACACACACACACACACACACACACACACACACACACACACACACACACACACACACACACACACACACACACACACACACACACACACACACACTCTCACTCACACACACAAACAAAACCTCACATTCATAACTTTTTCTCAGCTTGTTATAGAGTGCACAGACTGGGTGACTGCAGGAACCACAAATGGTTGTTTACAATGTGAAGACCGTACTCTCACGTCCCTAATTTGGAGAGATGCTTACCAATACTACTGCACCCTTTCAGTGGATGGAAGGAAACAGTGTGTATTTAAATCTGACAGACTGACAGAATTGAAAGATGAAGTCTGTGTCCCAAATGCACCCTCTAACCTATTGGCTCTGGTCAATCACTGGGGAATAGGGTGCCATTTTTAGGGAATAGGGTGCCATTATAGGGAATAGGATGCCATTATAGGGAATAGGGTGCATATAGGGAATAGGGTGCCATTATAGGGAATAGGATGCCATTACAGGGAATAGGGTGCAATTAGAGGGAATAGGGTGCCATTACAGGGAATAGGGTGCCATTACAGGGAATAGGGTGCCATTACAGGGAATAGGGTGCCATTAAGGTTGCCAGGTGTGTGTAATGAGGATTGCCAGGTGTGTGTAATGGCGGTTGCCAGGTGTGTGTAATAAGGGTTGCCAGATGTGCAAAATGAAGGTTGCCAGGTGTGCAAAATGAAGGTTCCCAGGTGTGTTTAACGAGGGTTAACAGGTGTGTGTAATGAGGGTTGTCAGATGTGCATAATGAGGGTTGCCAGATGTGCAAAATGAAGGTTGCCAGGTGTGTAATGATGGTTGCCAGGTGTGTGTAATGAGGGTTGCCAGGTGTGTGTAATGGGGGCTGCCAGGTGTGTGTAATGAGGGTTGCCAGGTGTGTAATGAGGGTTGCCAGATGTGCAAAATGAAGGTAGCCAGGTGTGTGTAATGAGGTTTGCCAGGTGTGTGTAATGTCGGTTGCCAGTTGAGTGTAATGAGGGTTGCCAGATGTGCAGAATGAAGGTTGCCAGGTGTGTGTAATGAGGGTCGACAGGTGTGTGTAATGATGGTTGTCAGATGTGCATAATGAAGGTTGCCAGGTGTGTAATGAGGGTAGGCAGATGTGCATATTGAAGGTTGCCAGGTGTGCGTAATGCGGGTTGTCAGATGTGTATAATGAAGGTTGCCAGGTGTGTGTAATGAGGGTTGCCAGGCGTGCGTAATGAGGGTTGCCAGGTGTGAGTAATGAGGGTTGCAAGGTGTGTGTAATAAGGGGTGCCAGGTGTCTGTAATGAGGGTTGCCAGGTCTGGTGGTCAGTAGACCGGTGGTCAGTAGACCGGTGATTAGTAGACCGGTGGTTAGTAGACCGGTGGTCAGTAGACCGGTGATTAGTAGACCGATGGCTAGTAGACCGGTGGTCAGTAGACCGGTGGTTAGTAGACCGGTGGTCAGTAGACTGGTGGTTAGTAGACCGGTGGTCAGTAGACCGGTGATTAGTAGACCGGTGGTTATTAGACCGGTGGTCAGTAGACCGGTGATTAGTAGACCGATGGCTAGTAGACCGGTGGTCAGTAGACTGGTGGTTAGTAGACCGGTGGTCAGTAGACTGGTGGTTAGTAGACCGTAGCTAGTAGACTGGTGGTCAGTAGACCGGTGGTCAGTAGACCGGTGGTTAGTAAACTGGTGGTCAGTAGACTGGTGGTTAGTAGACCGTAGCTAGTAGACCGGTGGTTAGTAGACTGGTGGTCAGTAGACCGGTGGTCAGTAGACCTGTGGTTAGTAGACTGGTGGTTAGTAGACTGGTGGTCAGTAGACCGGTGGTCAGTAGACCTGTGGTTAGTAGACTGGTGGTTAGTAGACTGGTGGTTAGTAGACCGGTGGTCAGTAGACTGGTTAGAAGACTGTAGCTAGTAGACCGGTGGTTAGTAGACTGGTGGTCAGTAGACCGGTGGTCAGTAGACCTGTGGTTAGTAGACTGGTGGTTAGTAGACTGGTGGTCAGTAGACCGGTGGTCAGTAGACCTGTGGTTAGTAGACTGGTGGTTAGTAGACTGGTGGTCAGTAGACCGGTGGTCAGTAGACCTGTGGTTAGTAGACTGGTGGTTAGTAGACTGGTGGTTAGTAGACCGGTGACGTGGAGCGACGGAGAAGGGGACAGGAGTAGACGTGACAGTAGTCCTGGGTTAATAGTGTCACGTTCTTGAGAAGAGAGATGTTTCAGTGTACAGAACCAGACAAAAGAGAGACAGAGAGAGCGAGAGAAAAGGACAGAGAGGGAGGGAGAAAGAGAATGAGAGAAAGTCATGTACATGAGATAATAGAAAGAGGGGAGAGTGAAAGAGAAAGAGAAAGAGAGAGAGAAATAATATGTTAACGAGAGAGAGAGAGAGAGCAAGGAAGAGAAAGAGAGAGTGAATTTGACAGAGAGACAGAGAGAGAGAGAGAAGTGGTAGTGAATGCCAGGTTGCAGATGAGAGGCTTGGAAGCCAGAAGGTAATTTAAACAGGCTTGGCTCTCTCTCAGCCATGACAGCATGTTCCCTTCCAAACAGCCCTCACACACACACACACACACACACACACACACACACACACACACACACACACACACACACACACACACACACACACACACACACACACACACACACACACACACACACACACACACACACACACACACACACACTCTCACTCACACACACAAACAAAACCTCACATTCATAACTTTTTCTCAGCTTGTTATAGAGTGCACAGACTGGGTGACTGCAGGAACCACAAATGGTTGTTTACAATGTGAAGACCGTACTCTCACGTCCCTAATTTGGAGAGATGCTTACCAATACTACTGCACCCTTTCAGTGGATGGAAGGAAACAGTGTGTATTTAAATCTGACAGACTGACAGAATTGAAAGATGAAGTCTGTGTCCCAAATGCACCCTCTAACCTATTGGCTCTGGTCAATCACTGGGGAATAGGGTGCCATTTTTAGGGAATAGGGTGCCATTATAGGGAATAGGATGCCATTATAGGGAATAGGGTGCATATAGGGAATAGGGTGCCATTATAGGGAATAGGATGCCATTACAGGGAATAGGGTGCAATTAGAGGGAATAGGGTGCCATTACAGGGAATAGGGTGCCATTACAGGGAATAGGGTGCCATTACAGGGAATAGGGTGCCATTAAGGGGATTAGGGTGCCATTACAGGGAATAGGGTGCCATTACAGGGAATAGGGTGCCATCTCTATCCTCCTCTCTAACCTCCTCTCTATCTCTCTATCCTCCTCCCTATCTCTCTAACCTGCTCTCTATCTCCCTATCCCCCTCTATAACCTCCTCTCTATCTCTCTATCCTCATCTCTAATCTCCTCTCTATCTCTTTATCTCCTCTATAACCGCCTCTCTATCTCTCTATCCTCCTCTCAAACCTCCTCTCTAACCTGATCTCTATCCTCCTCTATAACCTCCTCTCTATCTATCTAACCTCCTCTCTATCTCTCTAACTTCCTCTCTAACCTCCTCTCTATCTCTCTAACCTCCTCTCTATCTCTCTAAACAACTCTCTATTGTCCTCTAAAACCTCCTCTCTAACAACCTCTCTCTCTCTAACCTCCTCTCTATCTCTCTAACCTCCTCTCTTACCTCCTCTCTATCTCTCTATCTTCCTCTATAATCTCCTCTTTTCTCTCTAACCTCCTCTCTATGTACCTGTCATCCTCTCTAACCTCCTCTCTATCTCTCTAACATCCTCACTATCTCTCTAAACTCATCTCTATCTACCTGTCCTTCTCTCTAACCTCCTCTCTATCTCTCCAACCTCTTCTCCAACCTCTTCTCCAACCTACTCTCTAACGTCATGTCTAACCTCCTCTCTATCTCTCTAAACTCCTCCCTATCCTCCTCTCTATCTCTCTAACCACTCCGCTAAATCTTTCTAACCTCCTCTCTAACCTCTCTATCTCTCTGACCTCCTCTCTATCTTTCTGAGCTCCTCTCTATCTCTCTATATTCCTATATAACCTCCTCTCTAACCTCCTCTCTATCTCTATATCCTCCTCTCTATCTCTCTAACCTCTCTATCTCTCTAACCGCCTCTCTTACCTCCTCTCGATCTCTCTATCCTCCTCTATAACCTCCTCTTTATCTCTCTAACCTCCTTTCTAACCTCCTCTTTATCTACCTGTCCTCCTCTCTAACCTCCTCTTTATCTCTCTAACCTCCTCTCTAACCTCCTCTCTATCTTTCTAACCTCCTCTCTATCTCTCCAACCTCTTCTCCAACCTCGTCTCCAACCTCCTCTCTAACCTCCTGTCTAACCTCATCTCTATCTCTCTAAACCTCCTCTCTATCCTCCTCTCTATCTCTCTAACTTCTTCTCTATCTCTCTAACCTCTTCTCTAACCTCTCTATCGTTCTAACCTCCTCTCCATCCGCTAAATCTCTCTAACGTCCTCTCTATCTCTCTGACCTACTCTCGAATTTTCTGACCTCCTCTCTATCTCTCTAACCTCCTCTCTAATCTCCTCTCTATCTCTCTAAACTCCGCTAAATCTTTCTAACCTCCTCTCTAACCTCCTCTCTATCTCTCTGACCTCCTCTCTATCTTTCTGAGCTCCTCTCTATCTCTCTATATTCCTATATAACCTCCTCTCTTATCTCCTCTCTATCTCTCTAATTTCCTCTCTAACCTCCTCTCTAACCTCCTCTCTATCTCTATATCCTCCTCTCTATCTTTCTAGCCTCTATATCTCTCTAACCGCCTATCTTTCCTCCACTCTATCTCTCTATCCTCCTCTATAACCTCCTCTTTATCTCTCTAACCTCCTTTCTAACCTCCTCTTTATCTACCTGTCCTCCTCTCTAACCTCCTCTTTATCTCTCTAACCTCCTCTCTAACCTCCTATCTATCTTTCTAACCTCCTCTCAATCTCTCCAACCTCTTCTCCAACCTACTCTCTAACCTCCTGTCTAACCTCATCTCTATCTCTCTAAACTCCTCTCTATCCTCCTCTCTATCTCTCTAACCACTTCTCTATCTCTCTAACCTCCTCTCTAACCTCTCTATCGTTCTAACCTCCTCGCTATCCACTAAATCTCTCTAACGTCCTCTCTATCTCTCTGACCTCCTCTCTAATCTCCTCTCTATCTCTCTAACCTCCTCTCTATCTTTCTGACCTCCTCTCTATCTAGCTAACCCCTTTCTATCTCTCTAACCTCCTCGCTATCTCTCTAACCTCCTCTCTATCTTTCTAACCTCCTTTCTATCGCTCTAACCTCCTCTCTAACCTCCTTGCTATCTCTATCCTCCTCTCTATCTCTCTAACCTCTTCTCTATCTCTCTAACCTCCTCTCTAACCTCCTCTCTATCTTTCTAACCTCCTCTCGATCTCTCTAACCTCCTCTCTGTCTCTCTATCCTACTCTCTATCTCTCTAACCTCCTCTCTGTCTCTCTATCCTCCTCTCTATCTCAATAACCTCCTCTCTATATATCTAACCTCCTTTCTAACCTCCTCTCTATCTCTCTAACCTCCTCTCTATCTCTCTATCCTCCTCTCTATCTCTCTAACCTCCTCTCTGTCTCTATATCCTCCTCTCTATCTATATAGCCTCCTCTCTATCTATCTAACCTCCTCTCTAACCTCCTCTCTATCTCTCTAACCTCCTCTCTAACCTCCTCTCTATCTATCTAACCTCTTCTCCAACCTCCTCTCTAACCTCCTGTCTAACCTCCTCTCTATCTCTCTAACCTCCTCTCTACCTCTCTATCCTCCTTTCTAACCTCCTCTCTATCTATCTAACCTCCTCACTAACATCCTCTCTATCTCTCTAACCTCCTCTCTATTCTCCTCTTTAACCTCCAATCTATCTCTCTATCCTCCTCTCTAACATCCTCTATCTCTCTATCCTCCTCTCTAACCTCCTTTCTAACCTCCTCTCTATCTATCTAACCTCCTCTCTAACATCCTCTCTATCTCTCTAACCTCCTCTCTATCCTCCTCTCTAACCTCCTCTCTATCTCTCTAACCTCCTCTCTATCTCTCTATCCTCCTCTCTAACCTCATCTCTATCCTCCCTTAACTTCCACTTTGGCTGACCTCAGTTTCATTTATTCATCCTCTCTAGTTGTATTCAGAGCAGATCTCATGTCCTCCTTAATACCCTTCTCTCTCCTCTCACCATAATG
>NC_143031.1:78370000-78417500 GCF_057628025.1 Oncorhynchus mykiss
AAAGAAAGAAAGAAAGAAAGAAAGAAAGAAAGAAAGAAAGAAAGAAAGAAAGAAAGAAAGAAAGAAAGACAGAAAGAAAGAAAGAAATGCCACAGTCGGGCTCTTTCTAAATTGCTGTGTTTAGTTCAGGTACAAGTTCGTTATGGATGTCTTCACCTCCTCACGTCTCTCTTCTTCTCCGTGTGTGTGTGTGTGTGCGTGTGTGTGTGTGTGTGTGTGTGTGTGTGTGTGTGTGCTGCGTGTTACTATATAAAGTCCCTGTGGGTTTCCAAGCTGAAATTAGCTGTGAGGAAGCCAAGGATGTCAAATTACACACGAATTGACCCCAAACTAAGATATCAGTCACGTCTCGAAGGCAGGGATAACCTGCAGCAGAGGAAGAGATAACCTGCAGCAGAGGAAGAGATAGCCTGCAGCAGAGGAAGGGATAACCTGCTGCAGAGGAAGAGATAACCTACAGCAGAGGAAGAGATAACCTACAGCAGAGGAAGAGATAACCTGCAGCAGAGGAAGGGATAACCTGCTGCAGAGGAAGGGATAACCTGCTGCAGAGGAAGAGATAACCTGCAGCAGAGGAAGAGATAACCTACAGCAGAGGAAGAGATAACCTGCAGCAGAGGAAGAGATAACCTGCTACAGAGGAAGGGATAACCTGCAGCAGAGGAAGAGATAACCTGCAGCAGAGGAAGAGATAACCCACAGCAGAGGAAAGGCAGATGTGTAGGTGTCAGGGGAAAGGGACAAGGCATTAGCAGACATAACATGTCATCTGGATTATTGGACCGTCTACCATCCAGGTGACATGGTGGAAGCAAGGAAACACTGACAGGAGAAGACGCTGTCTTTACCTTAAAGAATATATCTGGGAATCGTTTTTCAGAAAACATGGCCGCCTCAATTTGTTTTGATAAAACAGCAGAGAGATGAGCGATGGACCTGAGGTACGTTATAATTTAATTCAATAAAAATAGGTGAAGAATGTTATGACAGATTCCAGAATTAATTTTAGACGTACACCACCGTTCAAATGTTTGGGTCACTTGTTTTTTTGTCTTTAAAATAACATCCAATTGATCCGAAATACAGTGTAGACATCATTACATTTTAAAATTATGATTGTAGCTGGAAAAGGCTGATTTTTAATAGAATATCTACATAGGCGTACAGAGGCCCATTATCAGCAACCATCACTCCTGTGTTCCAATGGCACGGTGTGTTACCTAATCCAAGTTTATCATTTTAAAAGGCTAATTGATCATTAGAAAACCTTTTTGCAATTATGTTATCACAGCTGAAAACTGTTCTGGTTAAAGAAGAAATACAACTGGACTTCTTTAGACTAGTTAAGTATCTGGAGCATCAGCATTTGTGGGTTCGATTACAGGCTCAAAATGGCCAGAAACAAAGACCTTTCTTCTGAAACTCATCAGTAAGTTCTGAGAAATGAAAGCTATTCCATGTGAGAAATTGCCAAGAAAATGAAGATCTTGTACAACCCTGTGTACTTCTCCCTTCACAGAACAGAGAAAACTGGCTCTAACCCCGGTGCACAACTGAACAAGAGGACAAGTACATTGGAGTGTCTAGATTTAGAAACAGACCCCTCACAAGTCCTCAACTGGCAGCTTCATTAAACAGTTTCTGCAAAACAACAGTCTCAACGTCAACAGTGAAGAGGCGAATGCGGGATGCTGGTCTTCTAGGCAGAGTTGCAAAGAAAAAGCCGTACCTCAGACTGGTCAATAACAAGAAAATATTAAGATGGGCAAAATAACACAGACACTGGCCAGAGGAACTGGGCCCTGGTCAAATAACACCCTATTCCTCTATGTGCCCTGGTCAAATACCACCCTATTCCCCTCTGGGCCCTGATCAAATACCACCCTATTCCCCTATGGGCCCTGGTCAAATAACACCCTATTCCTCTATGTGCCCTGGTCAAATACCACCCTATTCCTCTATGGGCCCTGGTCAAATACCACCCTATTCCCCTATGGACCCTGGTCAAATAACACCCTATTCCCCTCTGGGCCCTGATCAAATACCACCCTATTCCTTTATGGGCCCTGGTCAAATACCACCTTATTCCTCTATGGGCCCTGGTCAAATAGCGCCCTATTCCACTATGTGCCCTGGTCAAATACCACCTTATTCCTCTATGGGCCCTGGTCAAATACCGCCCTATTCCTCTATGGGCCCTGGTCAAATACCACCCTATTCCTCTATGGACCCTAGTCAAATAACACCCTATTCCTCTATGGGCCCTGGCCAAATAACACCCTATTCCTCTATGGGCCCTGGTCAAACGTAGTGCACTATGGAGGGAACAGGTTCCATTTCAGTATTAGGGGACTGTGTTGGGTAATGGAAGGATCAGTGTTTGCGTAGGTATTTCAGAAAGTAGGGGACTGTGTTGGGTAATGGAAGGATCAGTGTTTGGGTAGGTATTTCAGAAAGTAAGGGACTGTGTTGGGTAATGGAAGGATCAGTGTTTGCGTAGGTATTTCAGAAAGTAGGGGACTGTGTTGGGTAATGGAAGGATCAGTGTTTGGGTAGGTATTTCAGAAAGTAAGGGACTGTGTTGGGTAATGGAAGGATCAGTGTTTGCGTAGGTATTTCAGAAAGTAAGGGACTGTGTTGGGTAATGGAAGGATCAGTGTTTGCGTAGGTATTTCAGAAAGTAGGGGACTGTGTTGGGTAATGGAAGGATCAGTGTTTGGGTAGGTATTTCAGAAAGTAGGGGACTGTGTTGGGTAATGGAAGGATCAGTGTTTGGGTAGGTATTTCAGAAAGTAAGGGACTGTGTTGGGTAATGGAAGGATCAGTGTTTGGGTAGGTATTTCAGAAAGTAGGGGACTGTGTTGGGTAATGGAAGGATCAGTGTTTGGGTAGGTATTTCAGAAAGTAAGGGACTGTGTTGGGTAATGGAAGGATCAGTGTTTGGGTAGGTACTTCAGAAAGTAGGGGACTGTGTTGGGTAATGGAAGGATCAGTGTTTGGGTAGGTATTTCAGAAAGTAAGGGACTGTGTTGGGTAATGGAAGGATCAGTGTTTGGGTAGGTATTTCAAAAAGTAGGGGATTGTGTTGGGTAATGGAAGGATCCGTGTTTGGGTAGGGGAGTCACATAACGCACCTACTGGGGTCTGAGAGCTCGCATTTGTTTAATCTTAAATGTTGTACATACACACACACACACATGACACACACACACACACACACACACATATACAATCTGTCTGAGGATCACATCGTCAGATGGAGGAAGGGAGCAGGCTGGCTCTGGATGAGACGCCGTGTGATGACAAATATTACAATCTGAGAGGAATCAGGTTCCGTCATTATTCTGTCTAAACCAAATCAGCTCCCCGTCACTGCTGATGGAGTCAGACCATACAGAGGCAGGAGAGAGCTGGGGTTGTGGGAAACAAAGAAATATAAGATAGGAGAAGAGAAGGGAGGAGAGACCAGGAGGAGAGGCGTGGTGGAGAGCAGGAGAAGAGGTGTAGAGGAGAGCAGGAGGATAGGCGTGGTGGAGAGCAGGAGGAGAGGTGTAGAGGAGAGCATGAGGAGAGGCGTGGTGGAGAGCAGGAGGAAAGGCCTGGAGGAGAGGCGTGGAGGAGAGGCGCTGAGGAGAGGCGTGGTGGAGAGCAGGAGGAGAGGTGTGGAGGAGAGCAGGAGGAGAGGTGTGGTGGAGAGCAGGAGGAGAGGCGTGGAGGAGAGGCGTGGAGGAGAGGCGCGGAGGAGAGGCATGGAGGAGAGGCATGGAGGAGAGCAGGAGGAGGGGCGTGGAGGAGAGGCGTGGAGGAGAGCAGGAGGAGAAGCGTGGAGGAGAGCAGGAGGAGAGGCGTGGAGGAGAGCAGGAGGAGTGGTGTGGAGGAGAGCAGCAGGAGAGGCGTGGAGGAAAGCAGGAGGAGAGGCGTGGAGGAGAGACGTGGAGGAGAGCAGGAGGAGAGGCGTGGTAGAGAGCAGGAGGAGAGGCGTGGAGGAGAGTAGGAGGAGAGAGCTGGGTTTGTGTGTAGTCAAGGCTCACCTGATATAACTAGTACTGTATTTATATATATAGCGTATTCTAGTCAAGGCTCACCTGATATATCTGCTACTGTATTTATATATATAGTGTATTCTAGTCAAGGCTCACCTGATATAACTGGTACTGTATTTATAGATATAGTGTATTCTAGTCAAGGCTCACCTGATATAACTAGAACTGTATTTATATATATAGTGTAGTCTAGTCAAGGCTCACCTGATATAACTAGTACTGTATTTATATATATAGCGTATTCTAGTCAAGGCTCACCTGATATATCTGCTACTGTATTTATATATATAGTGTATTCTAGTCAAGGCTCACCTGATATAACTGGTACTGTATTTATAGATATAGTGTATTCTAGTCAAGGCTCACCTGATATAACTAGAACTGTATTTATATATATAGTGTAGTCTAGTCAAGGCTCACCTGATATAACTAGTACTGTATTTATATATATAGTGTATTCTAGTCAAGGCTCACCTGATATAACTGCTGTCGTACACACCTGTCCATTCCACATACTGTCCACACTGTCTATACACACCATTCACATTGTCGTGGAAGAATCAGAATTTGTTGGTAACATTTGTAAGATGTTTAATATTCATCAAATGTGTGTAAGTTACTTCTCATCAGAATGGTATTTTTGTGTAATTCTGTGGTGAGGTTGCAGATATCTGTTCTATGTCAAAACTAAGTTGCCTGGGCCGCTGAGAGGGGAGAGGTCAAAATGTCATCATGTGTAAACATATCTTTCACTCTCTACCTTTCCCATAGTGGGGAAAGGAAGGTTGCAGTGTCTGGAATCATTCTATGCTCCCTCTTATGTTGTTTCTATCTTAACCTATAGCCTCACCCTCCTCTCCGTGAGTTTGTCCAGGAGGTTGTATTTTGTGTCATGTTGTCTTGTCTCTGTCCTTTCCCTTCACCCTGTCTCCCTCTGCTGGTCGTGTTAGGTTACCTTTTCTCCCCCGCTTTCCCCCAGCTGTCCCTTGTCTCCTCTAACTACCCATTCACCCCGTTCCCCACCTGTTCCCTTTTTTCCCTCTGATTAGGTCCCTATATCTCTCTCTGTTTCTGCTCCTGTCCTTGTCGGATTCTTGTTTGTTTGTGTCATTCATGCCTGAACCAGACTGTCGTCATGTTTGCTGTAACCTTGTCCTGTCCTGTCGGAATCTGCCGGTCCATCTGAGCCTACCTATGTTTGGTAATTAAAGAAGCTCTGTTTAAGTTGATTCGCTTTTGGGTCCTCATTCACGCACCGTAACAGAAGAATCCGACCAAGAATGGACCCAGCGACTTCGGATCCTCTCCACTCAGCCGTCGAGATCCAGGGAGCGATGCTAGGCAGACACAAGCAGGAATTGTCTGCTGCTCGACATGCCGTTGAGACCCTGGCCACCCAAGTCTCCAACCTCACAGAACAGGTTCACCATCTCCGCCTCGATCCACCGGCCACTTCCAGGGCTTTCGAATCTCCGGAGCCCAGAATCAATAACCCGCCGTGTTACTCTGGGGAGCCCACTGAATGCCGCTCGTTCCTCACCCAGTGTGATATTGTGTTTTCTCTCCAGCCCAACACTTACTCCAGGAGCACTGCTCGTGTCGCCTACGTCATATCTCTCCTTATTGGACGGGCTCGTGAGTGGGGCACGGCAATCTGGGAGGCAAGGGCTGAGTGTACTAACCAGTATCAAGACTTTAAGGAGGAGATGATACGGGTTTTTGATCGATCTGTTTTTGGGGAGGAGGCTTCCAGGGCCCTGTCTTCCCTATGTCAAGGCAATCGATCCATAACAGACTACTCTATTGAGTTTCGCACTCTTGCTGTCTCCAGTGGCTGGAACGAGCCGGCCTTGCTCGCTCGTCTTCTGGAGGGTTTCCGCGCAGAGGTAAAGGATGAGATTCTCTCCCGGGAGGTTCCTTCCAGCGTGGATTCCTTGATTGAACTCGCTATTCGCATTGAGCGACGGGTTGATCTTCGTCACCGAGCTCGTGGTAAGGAGCTCGCGCTCTCCGTCGCCTCCCTCTCCGCATCACTACCATCTTCCTCTGCCGGCTCGGGTGCTGAGCCCATGAAGCTGGGAGGTATCCGCATCTCGACTGAGGAGAGGGAACGGAGAATCACCAACCGCCTCTGTCTCTATTGCGGTTCCGCTGGTCATTTTGTCACTTCATGTCCAGTAAAAGGCCAGAGCTCATCAGTAAGCGGAGGGCTACTGGTGAGCGCTACTACTCCTGTCTCTCCTTCAAGATCCTGCACTACCTTGTCGGTCCATCTACGCTGGACCGGTTCGTCAGCTTCCTGCAGTGCCTTAATAGACTCTGGGGCGGAGGGCTGTTTTATGGACGAGACCTGGGCTCGGGAACATGACATTCCTCTCAGACAGTTAAAGGAGCCCACGGCCTTGTTCGCCCTGGATGGTAGTCCTCTCCCCAGGATTCAGCGTGAGACGCTACCTTTAACCCTCACTGTTTCTGGTAATCATAGTGAAACCATTTCTTTTTTAATTTTTCGTTCACCTTTTACACCTGTTGTTTTGGGCCATCCCTGGCTAGTTTGTCATAATCCTTCCATTAATTGGTCTAGTAATTCTATCCTCTCCTGGAACGTCTCTTGTCATGTGAAATGTTTAATGTCTGCTATCCCTCCTGTTTCCTCTGTCTCTTCTTCACAGGAGGAGCCTGGTGATTTGACAGGGGTGCCGGAGGAATATCACGATCTGCGCACGGTGTTCAGTCGGTCCAGGGCCACCTCTCTTCCTCCACACCGGTCGTATGATTGTAGTATTGATCTCCTTCCGGGAACCACCCCCCCCCGGGGTAGACTATACTCTCTGTCGGCTCCCGAACGTAAGGCTCTCGAAGATTATTTGTCTGTAGCTCTTGACGCCGGTACCATAGTCCCCTCCTCCTCTCCCGCCGGAGCGGGGTTTTTTTTTGTCAAGAAGAAGGACGGGTCTCTGCGCCCCTGCATAGATTATCGAGGGCTGAATGACATAACAGTGAAGAATCGTTATCCGCTTCCTCTTATGTCTTCAGCCTTCGAGATCCTGCAGGGAGCCAGGTTTTTCACTAAGTTGGACCTTCGTAACGCTTACCATCTCGTGCGCATCAGGGAGGGGGACGAGTGGAAGACGGCGTTTAACACTCCGTTAGGGCACTTTGAATACCGGGTTCTTCCTTTCGGCCTCGCTAACGCTCCAGCTGTCTTTCAGGCATTAGTCAATGATGTCCTGAGAGACATGCTGAACATCTTTGTTTTCGTTTACCTTGACGATATCCTGATTTTTTCACCGTCACTCCAGATTCATGTTCAGCACGTTCGACGTGTCCTCCAGCGCCTTTTAGAGAATTGTCTTTTTGTGAAGGCTGAGAAGTGCACTTTTCATGCCTCCTCCGTCACATTTCTCGGTTCTGTTATTTCCGCTGAAGGCATTAAGATGGATCCCGCTAAGGTCCAAGCTGTCATTGATTGGCCCGTCCCTAAGTCACGCGTCGAGCTGCAGCGCTTTCTCGGCTTCGCGAACTTCTATCGTCGTTTCATCCGTAATTTCGGTCAGGTGGCAGCTCCTCTCACAGCCCTTACTTCTGTCAAGACGTGCTTTAAGTGGTCCGTTTCCGCCCAGGGAGCTTTTGATCTCCTCAAGAATCGTTTTACATCCGCTCCTATCCTTGTTACACCTGACGTCTCTAGACAGTTCGTTGTCGAGGTTGACGCGTCAGAGGTGGGAGTGGGAGCCATCCTTTCTCAGCGCTCCCTCTCTGACGACAAGGTCCACCCATGCGCGTATTTTTCTCATCGCCTGTCGCCGTCGGAACGTAACTATGATGTGGGTAACCGCGAACTGCTCGCCATCCGGTTAGCCCTAGGCGAATGGCGACAGTGGTTGGAGGGGGCGACCGTTCCTTTTGTCGTTTGGACTGACCATAGGAACCTTGAGTACATCCGTTCTGCCAAACGACTTAATGCGCGTCAGGCGCGTTGGGCGCTGTTTTTCGCTCGTTTCGAGTTCGTGATTTCTTATCGTCCGGGCTCTAAGAACACCAAGCCTGATGCTTTGTCTCGTCTCTTCAGTTCTTCAGTAGCCTCCACTGACCCCGAGGGGATTCTCCCTGAGGGGCGTGTTGTCGGGTTGACTGTCTGGGGAATTGAGAGGCAGGTAAAGCAAGCACTCACTCAAACTCCGTCGCCGCGCGCTTGTCCTAGGAACCTTCTTTTCGTTCCCGTTCCTACTCGTCTGGCCGTTCTTCAGTGGGCTCACTCTGCCAAGTTAGCCGGCCACCCTGGCGTTCGGGGTACGCTTGCTTCCATTCGCCAGCGTTTCTGGTGGCCCACCCGGGAGCATGACACGCGTCGTTTCGTGGCTGCTTGTTCGGTCTGCGCGCAGACTAAGTCCGGTAACTCTCCTCCTGCCGGCCGTCTCAGGCCGCTTCCTATTCCCTCTCGACCGTGGTCTCACATCGCCTTAGATTTTGTCACCGGACTGCCTTCGTCAGCGGGGAAGACTGTTATTCTTACGGTTGTCGATAGGTTCTCTAAGGCGGCTCATTTCATTCCCCTTGCTAAGCTTCCTTCTGCTAAAGAGACGGCACAAATCATCATCGAGAATGTTTTCAGAATTCATGGCCTTCCGTCAGACGTCGTTTCGGACAGAGGTCCGCAATTCACGTCTCAATTTTGGAGGGAGTTTTGCCGTTTGATTGGGGCTTCCGTCAGTCTCTCTTCCGGCTTTCACCCCCAGTCTAACGGTCAAGCAGAACGGGCCAATCAGACTATTGGTCGCATCTTACGCAGTCTTTCTTTTCGCAACCCTGCGTCTTGGTCAGAACAGCTCCCCTGGGCAGAATACGCCCACAACTCGCTTCCTTCGTCTGCGACCGGGCTATCTCCTTTTCAGAGTAGCCTCGGGTACCAGCCTCCGTTGTTCTCATCTCAGTTCGCCGAGTCCAGCGTCCCCTCCGCTCAGGCTTTTGTCCAACGTTGCGAGCGCACCTGGAAGAGGGTCAGGTCTGCACTTTGCCGTTATAGGGCGCAGACTGTGAGAGCTGCTAATAAGCGTAGAACTAAGAGCCCTAGGTATTGTCGCGGTCAGAGAGTTTGGCTCTCCACTCAGAACCTTCCCCTTAAGACGGCTTCTCGCAAGTTGACCCCGCGGTTCATTGGTCCATTCCGTATCTCTCAGGTCATTAATCCTGTCGCAGTGCGACTTCTTCTTCCGCGATATCTTCGTCGCGTCCACCCGGTCTTCCATGTCTCCTGTGTTAAGCCCGTTCTTCGCGCCCCCGCTCGTCTTCCCCCCCCCCCCCCCATCCTTGTCGAGGGCGCACCTATCTACAGGGTCCGTAAGATCTTGGACATGCGTCCTCGGGGCCGTGGTCATCAGTACCTAGTTGACTGGGAGGGGTACGGTCCTGAGGAGAGGAGTTGGGTTCCCTCTCGGGACGTGCTGGACCGTGCGCTGATTGATGATTTCCTCCGTGGCCGCCAGGTTTCCTCCTCGAGTGCGCCAGGAGGCGCTCGGTGAGTGGGGGGGTACTGTCATGTTGTCTTGTCTCTGTCCTTTCCCTTCACCCTGTCTCCCTCTGCTGGTCGTGTTAGGTTACCTTTTCTCCCCCGCTTTCCCCCAGCTGTCCCTTGTCTCCTCTAACTACCCATTCACCCCGTTCCCCACCTGTTCCCTTTTTTCCCTCTGATTAGGTCCCTATATCTCTCTCTGTTTCTGCTCCTGTCCTTGTCGGATTCTTGTTTGTTTGTGTCATTCATGCCTGAACCAGACTGTCGTCATGTTTGCTGTAACCTTGTCCTGTCCTGTCGGAATCTGCCGGTCCATCTGAGCCTACCTATGTTTGGTAATTAAAGAAGCTCTGTTTAAGTTGATTCGCTTTTGGGTCCTCATTCACGCACCGTAACATTTTGAGTTGGTTGTATCTAAATGACAATTTGATATATGCCTGTTGATATGGAGGGTTGGTTTATGGTTCTGGGGTTTGAGAAAGGAGACAAAGCTGAACGATGAATTATGTCTATGCTGTCTTATCCTGTGTGTGTGTGTCTTTACTATAAAGGACCTCATTTACAATGTGGAAGGGGCTCTCAGAGAATTCAGGGGGAGACACTGAATTTATCTGAGAGTCACAGGGTTGTGATAGAGCTCATATAATTAAAGATGGACTTTTATAACTAACTCTGACTTGTGTGTGTGGTTTGCTCCCATGATTTGGTAAATAGAGGAAATTTCCACGACAACATACACATAGATGTATATTCCAGACTTCCTGCAATTCTATCCATGTTGTTAGGTGCTTGTGAATTTAAAGACTGTCTTCTTCACACAGCTCATTCTCATATGTCTACTACTAATGGATTTTAGTTCCCCTGTTTATACACAATGCATATGTTCTATGTACTAGATTCATGACAGATCACCTATCTATGTCATTGTTTGTATATCTTGTGTCAAGTCATCTGCTATAAATACGTATAGATTGCATTTGGATTACTGTTAGTTACATTTCTATATTTTCTTATTTATTTATTTTTAAATTACTCTTTGTGTACTTGTTTGACAGTTTACAGCATTTTTAGGAGCGAGTAACGTAAGCATTTCTCAGCACTCTATAACATCTGCTAAACCTTGTACGATGCCGACACACTGATTTCATTTGATTTGTGACGTCACAATGGAATCCTGTGTTTTCATGTGACACATCTCTTTTTCATCATGTGTGATGTCACATTGGAACTTTAGCCAACGTTCTGACGTTTGTGAAGGACTATAGTGAGGTCACGGTGACAAAAAAGTGTCTGATATATTAACAAACTGTTAATAACGTCTCCTGTGGATCTCACAATCCAGATCAGTTTGGTTTTGGTTCTGAAGCTTTTCTACTGACACCAGAATGATGAAATATGAGGAAACATCATATTAAAATGGGTAGGGTGGTCTAATCAAATAATGTCAGCCACGGTCACAACAACACTGATTCTTCTCTGTTCATTATATGGAACAGAAAGAGACAATGGAAAAAGAGTGTAATAAATTGGAAGGAAAGTGTCCTCTACCCGGTAACAGAACGTTTGGTAATCAAAAAACTAAATGGATAATTCACCATAGTGAGAACTGTGAAAGACACACACACACACACACACACACACACACACACACACACACACACACACACACACACACACACACACACACACACACACACAGTGTGACAGGCCATAATTAAGTCATCAAAATAACTACCAGTATCAGAGATAGGGGAAATGAAGAGATTGGACAATCTGTCAATATGAAAAGTTCTACGTATCAAAGCCTTGCAGGTAAACAAGATAGCAAAATGACAAGCATTCTCCTCACACACACACACACCCCACACACACACACACTCACTCCCACACACACACCCCCACACCGTCTCCTCTATGTTAACTCAGTATCTTCTGTGCTTTAGCCCTGAGGCTCAGTGTGATATCAACAGGGATAGAATGAGGATCTCATTTTAGTTCTTTTAAATTAGTTACTTTGTTGTGTTCCTCCCCAATGGCCCTGTGAGCCACGACAGAAGTCTGCTCATCAACTATTCATCATGTTTGGTGTAGGTACAATACTTGATGCCAAAGTCTGTAGGTGTATGTGTGTGTGTGTCTGTGTGTGTGTGTGTGTGTATGTGTGTGTGCGTGTGTCTGTGTGTGTGTGTGTGTGTGTGTGTGTGTGTGTGTGTGTGTGTCTCTGTGTGTGTGTGTGTCTGTGTGTGTTTCAAAGACAATGCAGTACCTTGAATCCTAACTGCCGAGTGTAGACACTATAAGTCTGCAATGACACCAAATAACAAGTTGTCTGGAGAGAGAGACAGATTGAGGAAGAGGAAGAGGAAGAGGGAGAGAGAGAGCGAGAGAGAGAGAGACGGAGAGACAGACACAGAGACAGAGAGAGAGAGAGAAATACGTTTTTAAATTAGTAACTTTGTTGTGTTCCTCCCCAATGGCCCTGTAAGCCACGACAGGCTATGTGCTCACTGCCCACAACATGAGGTGGAATCAGTAATAGAACCCATTGCCCTTTATGGTTGTGAGGTCTGCGGTCCGCTCACCAATCAAGAATTTACAAAATGGGACAAACACCAAATTGAGACTCTGCATGCAGAATTCTGCAAAAATATCCTCCGTGTACAACGTAGAACACCAAATAATGCATGCAGAACAGAATTAGGCCGATACCCACTAATTATCAAAATCCAGAAAAGAGACGTTAAATTCTATAACCACCTAAAAGGAAGCGATTCCCAAACCTTCCATAACAAAGCCATCACCTACTGAGAGATGAACCTGGAGAAGAGTCCACTAAGCAAGCTGTTCCTGGGGCTCTGTTCACAAACACAAACAGACCCCACAGAGCCCCAGGACAGCAACACAATTAGACCTAACCAAACCAAACAGAGCAAACTAGAATGCTATTTGGCCCTATACAGAGAGTACACAGTGGCAGAATACCTGACCACTGTGACTGACCCACACTTAAGGAAAGCTTTGACTATGTACAGACTCGATGAGCATAGCCTTGCTATTGAGAAAGGCCGCCGTAGGCAGACATGGCTCTCAAGAGTAGACAGGCTTTGTGCTCACTGCCCACAAAATGAGGTGGAAACTGAGCTGTACTTCCTAACATCCTGCCAAATGTATGACCATATTAGAGAGACATATTTCCCTCAGATTACACAGATCCACAAAGAATTTGAAAACAAATCCATCTACTGGGTGAAATACCTCAGTGTATCATTACAGCAGCAAGATTTGTGACCTTTTGCCACAAGAAAAGGGCAACCAGTGAAGAACCAACACCATTGTAAATACAACCCATATTTATGTTTATTTATTTTCCCTTTTGTACTTTAACCATTTTTACATCGTTACAACACTGTATATATATATAATATATAATTTGACATTTGAAATGTCTTTATTTTTTTGGAACATCTGTATGTGAAACGTTTACTATTCATTTGTATTTGTTTATTTCACTTTTGATGATTATCTATTTCACTTGCTTTGGCAATGTTAACATATGTTTCCATACCAATATAGCCCTTTGAATTTAATTGAATTGAAAGACAGAGAGAGAGAGGGATAGAGAGACAGCAAGAGACAGACAGAGAGAGAGAGACAGCAAGAGACAAGAGAGAGAGAGAGAGAGAGACAGCAAGAGACATGACAGACAGAGAGAGAGAGAGAGCGGGAGAAGGAGAGAGCGGGAGAGGGAGAGAACGACAGAGAGAAAGAGAGAGAGACAGACAGACAGACAGACAGACAGACAGAGAGAGTGGGAGAGGGAGAGAACGACAGACAGACAGAGAGAGAGAGAGACAGAAAGAAAGAGACAGACAGACAGAGAGAGAGAGAGAGAGACAGACAGAGACAGAGAGAGCGAGACAGACAGAGACAGAGAGAGAAAGCGTCACCTGTAGTGTGCGTAGTCTGTAGACCTGCTGTATTGCAGCTGAGTCTATGTGTGACATTTATAATCAGATCATTAACATGGTGTTGAAGTCTTTATCTCAGGTGTAATCCTGGTAAAAACCTCCCATCGTGTGCGTCCCACATGGTACCCTGTTCTCTATATAGAGGCTCATCGGCCCTGCTCAGAAGTGGTACACTCAGTATATTACAGGGTGCTATTTGGGACTCAGCCATCTCATTGTCTACTACGCACCATTTAAGCCTCAGGGGAGTGTTAGCTCACTACGTGTTAGTGCCTCATTATCAACTGAAACCAATACTAGATGTGTGTGTGTGTGTGTGTGGTTGCGTTTATGTGTGTGCGTGTGGGTGCGATTGTGTGTGGGTGCATTTGTGTGTGTGTGCTTGTGTTCGTGTGTGTGTGTTAGTGGGGGTGTGTGCGTGTGTGGGTGCTTGTGTGGGTGTGGGTGTTTGTGTGTGTTTGTTAGTGGGGGTGTGTGCGTGTGTGCGTTCATTTGTACACGTGTGTGTGTGTTAGTGGGGGTGTGTGCATGCGTTCGTTTGTGCAAACACGCTCGCGCGCGTGTGTGTGTATGTGTGTGTGTGTGTAACCACTACTAGAGTCATCAGATACCTTACCTAATTCCGTATGGCTAATGACTCATAAGTACTACAAGGTAGAGGTAACTGGGAAACAGTGGGAGAGAGTCATTCTGGGATGTTTCAATAACATCCAATCACCAATCAACCAATCAACCAATCAGGACCAAGAGGAAGTTAGAAGTCTGCAGTTTAGAATCCTTGTTGTTGTTGTTGTATGATTGTGATAATGACGTCATAATGGAACGATTGTGCCAGAAGTGTTTCTGAAGATTCTGTTTCCATTGATAATGGTGAGAGTTGGACTAACGTCATCTGAAGATTCTGTTTCCATTGAGAATGATGAGAGTTGGACTAACGTCATCTGAAGATTCTGTTTCCATTGATAATGGTGAGAGTTGGACTAACGTCATCTGAAGATTCTGTTTCCATTGATAATGGTGAGAGTTGGACTAACGTCATCTGAAGATTCTGTTTCCATTGATAATGGTGAGAGTTGAACTAACGTCATCTGAAGATTCTGTTTCCATTGATAATGATGAGAGTTGGACTAACGTCATCTGAAGATTCTGTTTCCATTGATAATGGTGAGAGTTGGACTAACGTCATCTGAAGATTCTGTTTCCATTGATAATGGTGAGAGTTGGACTAACGTCATCTGAAGATTCTGTTTCCATTTATAATGGTGAGAGTTGGACTAACGTCATCTGAAGATTCTGTTTCCATTGATAATGGTGAGAGTTGGACTAACGTCATCTGAAGATTCCGTTTCCATTGATAATGGTGAGAGTTGGACTAACGTCATCTGAAGATTCTGTTTCCATTGATAATGGTGAGAGTTGGACTAACGTCATCTGAAGATTCTGTTTCCATTGATAATGGTGAGAGTTGGACTAACGTCATCTGAAGATTCTGTTTCCATTGATAATGGTGAGAGTTGGACTAACGTCATCTGAAGATTCCGTTTCCATTGATAATGGTGAGAGTTGGACTAACGTCATCTGAAGATTCCGTTTCCATTGATAATAGTGAGAGTTGGACTAACGTCATCTGAAGATTCTGTTTCCATTGATAATGGTGAGAGTTGGACTAACGTCATCTGAAGATTCCGTTTCCATTGATAATGGTGAGAGTTGGACTAACGTCATCTGAAGATTCCGTTTCCATTGATAATGGTGAGAGTTGGACTAACGTCATCTGAAGATTCTGTTTCCATATAATGGTGAGAGTTGGACTAACGTCATCTGAAGATTCTGTTTCCATTGATAATGGTGAGAGTTGGACTAACGTCATCTGAAGATTCCGTTTCCATTGATAATGGTGAGAGTTGGACTAACGTCATCTGAAGATTCCGTTTCCATTGATAATGGTGAGAGTTGGACTAACGTCATCTGAAGATTCCGTTTCCATTGATAATGGTGAGAGTTGGACTAACGTCATCTGAAGATTCCGTTTCCATTGATAATGGTGAGAGTTGGACTAACGTCATCTGAAGATTCCGTTTCCATTGATAATGGTGAGAGTTGGACTAACGTCATCTGAAGATTCCGTTTCCATTGATAATAGTGAGAGTTGGACTAACGTCATCTGAAGATTCCGTTTCCATTGATAATGGTGAGAGTTGGACTAACGTCATCTGAAGACAACACGTGTTCACCAGAACCTTCAGTCAAAAACCTGGGTCTGCGTTCCAAATGACACCCTGGTCCGAATTTAGTCCACTACCTTTAACCAGAGCCTATAGGGAATAGGGTGCCATTTGGGACATAAGGCCCGCCATGAGCTCTATCCCCTCTTCCACGGTGGGAAAAAGAGAGAAAATACATCACATACATAGCCTGTAGTCAAACCAGGCAATAACAGACTGAGAATCCAGGAAACAATTTAGCCCAAGAACTGATTCAATGAATGTGTCCAAAAATATTCCCTACAGTGCCCTTTGGGCCCTGGTGTAAAGTAGTGCACTATACAGGGAAAAGAATACCATTTGGGATTCATGTGATGTTGTTGTTGCTTTGAGACGGAGAGGTTTAATGTGACCGCACATGTTTTTTTTTTTTTTTAATGGAATAAAATAAATGAATGCTCAGATCTCTTGTTTTTATGAACTGCCTCAAGAGCTGGGATATCCATACACACACAGGAACACGTAAACACACACACACACACACACACACACACACACACACACACACACACACACACACACACACACACACACAGACACACACACACACACACACACACACACACACACACACAGAGACACATAAACACACACACAAACACACATACAGGGATCTAGCTGAGAACCATTCAGCCATTACTTTAAAGAACAATAATATTTTTTTTGTATTTTGTAGCTGTGGACCAGCAGCTGTTAGAAGTTGGTTCAGTAGAATGCTGCTTCCCTGGATGTTTCTCTCTCTCTCTCTCTATGTTGTCCAGAGCAGAGATAGACAGAAGGGCTTTATTGACTATATATTGCAGAATCCTGCAATACTAGTTTACTGGTCTCCCATCTCTCTCTCTCTCTCTCTCTCTCTCTCTCTCTCTCTCTCTCTCTCTCTCTCTCTATGCTGGGAGTGTTTGGTGCATGCTGGGAATTATATGAGTGAGTGTTGTGTAGAGTTAGACATCCTGATTTTTCTTTTACGCTTCCTTTACTTGGTGGTGTCTTATTTTTATTTATTTATTTGTATTATAGTTACCATTATTTTTATTTAGTTGTTGTGGTAGAAATAAGTATATTGTTTTTCGTGTCAAAATTACCCTGGCTTTGGCGGGGAAGGCGACCCACATGGGGATACTGTCCCTGTCACGGCACAGCTTTAGGTGTGTTACTGTGGAGGAGTTTCTGGTCGCCGTAGGAGTGAAAGTAGGATATGAGAATGTTGATTATGCATCACAGATGAATAAAGCCGTGGTGGTTCTTCTTAAAGAAAAGTATTGTTGATCGTATGGTTGAGCATGGCGTTCTTCTTAAAGAAGAGGGTCTTGTTGATCAGATGGTTGAGCATGGTGTACTTCTTAAAGAAGAGGGTCTTGTTGATCGTATGGTTGAGCATGGCGTACTTCTTAAAGAAGAGTGTCTTGTAGATCAGATGGTTGAGCATGGTGTACTTCTTAAAGAAGAGAGTCTGGTTGATCGGATGGTTGAGCATGGTGTACTTCTTCTGTTCCGCGGGTGTTGTGGAGGTAAACCCAAAGCATTGGTTTCATGCATGTTAACATTAGAAGCCTCATCCCTGCGTTTGTTTTGCTCACTGCTTTAGCACACTCCGTCAACCCTGATGTCCTTGCCATGTCTGAATCCTGGCTTAGGAAGGCCACCGAAACTTCTGAGATTTCCATACCCAACTACAACATTTTCTGTCAAGATAGAACTGTCAAAGGGGGAGGTGTTGCAATCTACTGCAGAGATAGCCTGCAAAGTTCTGTCATACTTTCCAGGTCTACCCAAACAGTTTGAATTTCTAATTTCAAAAAATAATCTATCCAGAAATAATTATCTCACTGTTGCCGCCTGCTATCGACCCCCCTCCGCTCCCAGCTGTGCCCTGGACACCATTTGTGAATTGATTGCCCCCCATCTAGCTTCAGAGTTTGTTCTGTTAGGTGACATAACCTGGGATATGCCTAACACCCCAGCAGTCCTACAATCTAAGCTAGATGCCCTCAATCTCACACAAATCATCAAGGAACCCACCAGGTACAACCCTAAATCCGTAAACATGGGCACCCTCATAGATATTATCCTGACAAACTTTCCCTCCAAATACACCCTCACTGTTTTCAATCAGGATCTCAGCGATCACTCCCTCATTGCCTGTATCTGCTATGGGTCCACGGTAAAACAACCACCCCTCATCACAGTCAAACACTCCCTAAAACACTTCTGTGAGCAAACCTTTCTAATCGACCTGGCCCGGGTATCCTGGAAGGATATTGACCTCATCACGTCAGTCGAGGATGCCTGGTCATTCTTTAAAAGGAATTTCCTAACTAAGAACAGATATAGCCCTTGGTTCACTACAGACCTGACTGCCCTTGACCAGCACAAAAACATCCTGTGGCGGACTGCAATAGCATCGAATAGTCCCTACAATATGCAACTGTTCAGGGAAGTCAGGAACTAATACACACAGTCAGTCAGGAAAGCAAAGGCTAGCTTTTTCAAGCAGAAACTTGCATCCTGTAGCTCCAACTCCAAAAAGTTTTGGGACACTGTAAAGTCCATGGAGAACAAGAGCGCCTCCTCCAGCTGCCCACTGCACTGAGGCTAGGTAACACGGTCATCACTGATAAATCCATGAAAATCGAACATTTCAATAAGCATTTCTCATCGGCTGGCCATGCCTTCCTCCTGGCTACTCCAATCCCAGCCAACAGCTCTGCCCCCCACTCGCCCAAGCCTCCCCAGCTTCTCCTTCACCCATATCCAGATAGCAGATGTTCTGAAAGAGCTGCAAAAGCTGGACCTGTACAAATCAGCTGGGATTGACAATCTTGACCCTTTTTGCCACCCCTATTACCAGCCTGTTCAACCTCTCTTTCGTATCGTTCGAGATCCCTAAAGATTGGAAAGCTGCCACGGTCATCCCCCTCTTCAAAGGAGGTGACACCCTAGATCCAAACTGTTACTGACCATTTTCCATCCTGCCATGCCTATCTAAAGTCTTCGAAAGCCAAGTTAATAAACAGATCACTGACCATTTCGAATCCCACCGTACCTTCTCGGCTGTGCAATCCGGTCTCCGAGCCGGTCACGGGTGCACCTCAGCCACGCTCAAGGTACTAAACGATATCATAACCGCCATTGATAAAAGGCAGTACAGTGCAGCGGTCTTCATCGACCTGGCCAAGACTTTCGACTCTGTCAATCACCATATTCTTATCAGCAGACTCAGTAGCCTTGGTTTTTCTAATGACTGTCTCGCCATGTTCACCAACTACTTTGCAGACAGAGTTCAGTGTGTCAAATCAGAGGGCATGTTGTCCGGACCTCTGGCAATCTCTATGGGGGTACCACAGGGTTCAATTCTCGGGCCGACTCTTTTCTCTGTATATATCAATGAATTCGCTCTTGCTGCGATTCCCTGATCCACCTCTACGCAGACGACACCATTCTGTATACTTCTGGCCCTTCCTTGGACACTGTGCTAACTAACCTTCAAACGAGATTCAATGCAAAACAACAGTTTTGGAGCACTCGTGAGTGAGTGAGAAAAGAAAAACACTCTTCAGGTCAACTGGATTGTGTCAGGCCCACAGTCCTTAACAGACTATCTACCTACCTGTGGCTCCCTGGTTTTCACTGAACTGATGCAGGAGCTGTGGGTGTCATCACCCGCAACAATTACCATCCTGTCTACCTACTGGTAGTATACTGAGAGAACGGCTTGCTGGGACTGCAGCACCACAACCATTAGAATGTACTTATGGCATAGAAGAACTCCTGTCCTCCTCTCTCTCTCCCGCTCTCTCTTTCTCACTCTACTCTCTCATCATCCACTGCCTCTCCTGATCTGTCCCCTCTACCACCTTTCCATCACTCCCTCTGTCTTTCTCTCTAACCCCTCTTCTATTTTCTCTCTCTCTATCTGTCTGATTCTGGAGGTCTGACTCAATGTAAATGCATTGGAGGTCACGTAGGTTGAGTTGATGTTTCGTTGTGAAAGGAGACAGAAGATAATCAGCCAACAAAATTTCAGACTTTCATCTGATACTTGGTAACATAACACACACACACAAATGCACATGCACACACACGCATCATATGATAGTGAGTGTGTGTGTGTGTGAGTCACATGTCTGTCTGCTAACCTGTGGGTTAAGTTACAGTCTGCAAAATGTCAGCTCTCTGCTGCTACATGACTGACACACTTCACATGTCTGAGATACACTGACTCACATACCGGATGGTTCAAAGGTTAGGGAGAGAGAGAGAGAGAGAGAGAGAGAGAGAGAGAGAGAGAGAGAGAGAGAGAGAGAGAGAAAGAGAGAGAGAGATACATGAAGGTTCAATCTAACACAACATGTGCAAAGACTGCTGGTCTCTTGGCCCTCTCACCCTGACGAGGGGCCGCTGGCTCCCGCTCATCCCAGCTCTTCTCTGTACAGGCACCCAAATGGAGGAACAAGCTTCCACCTAACGTCAGGACAGTTGAGCTGCTGCCCATTTGTTTTCTGAAAACGTACCTCTTCAAACAGCGTCTAAAATAATCCCCCGGCGTTGTCTTTTCTTACCAGCTGGGAATGACTTCCCTGATAGCTGCTTTATGGGGGAAATGTTAGAATGACTTCCCTGATAGCTGCTTTATGGGGGAAACGTTAGAATGACTTCGCTGATCGCTGCTTTATGGGGGAAATGTTAGAATGACTTCCCTGATAGCTGCTTTATGGAGGAAATGTTAGAATGACTTCCCTGATAGCTGCTTTATGGAGGAAATGTTAGAATGACTTCCCTGATAGCTGCTTTATGGGGGAAATGTTAGAATGACTTCCCTGATAGCTGCTTTATGGAGGAAATGTTAGAATAACTTCCCTGATAGCTGCTTTATGGAGGAAATGTTAGAATGACTTCCCTGATAGCTGCTTTATGGAGGAAATGTTAGAATGACTTCCCTGATAGCTGCTTTATGGGGGAAATGTTAGAATGACTTCCCTGATAGCTGCTTTATGGGGAAACGTTAGAATGACTTCCCTGATAGCTGCTTTATGGGGGGAACGTTAGAATGACTTCCCTGATAGCTGCTTTATGGGGAAACGTTAGAATGACTTCCCTGATAGCTGCTTTATGGGGAAACGTTAGAATGACTTCCCTGATAGCTGCTTTATGGGGGAAATGTTAGAATGACTTCCCTGATAGCTGCTTTATGGGGGAAATGTTAGAATGACTTCGCTGATCGCTGCTTTATGGGGAAACGTTAGAATGACTTCCCTGATAGCTGCTTTATGGGGGAAATGTTAGAATGACTTCCCTGATAGCTGCTTTATGGGGGAAACGTTAGAATGACTTCGCTGATCGCTGCTTTATGGGGGAAATGTTAGAAAGACTTCCCTGATAGCTGCTTTATGGGGGAAATGTTAGAATGACTTCCCTGATAGCTGCTTTATGGGGGAAATGTTAGAATGACTTCCCTGATAGCTGCTTTATGGGGGAAATGTTAGAATGACTTCGCTGATCGCTGCTTTATGGGGGAAATGTTAGAATGACTTCCCTGATAGCTGCTTTATGGGGGAAATGTTAGAATGACTTCGCTGATCGCTGCTTTATGGGGGAAATGTTAGAATGACTTCCCTGGTGGCTGCTTTATGGGGGAAACGTTAGAATGACTTCCCTGATAGCTGCTTTATGGGGGAAATGTTAGAATGACTTCGCTGATCGCTGCTTTATGGGGGAAATGTTAGAATTACTTCCCTGGTAGCTGCTTTATGGGGGAAACGTTAGAATGACTTCCCTGATAGCTGCTTTATGGGGGAAACGTTAGAATGACTTCCCTGATAGCTGCTTTATGGGGGAAATGTTAGAATGACTTCGTTGATCGCTGCTTTATGGGGGAAATGTTAGAATGACTTCCCTGGTAGCTGCTTTATGGGGGAAACGTTAGAATGACTTCCCTGGTAGCTGCTTTATGGAGGAAATGTTAGAATGACTTCGCTGATCGCTGCTTTATGGGGGAAATGTTAGAATGACTTCCCTTGTAGCTGCTTTATGGGGAAATGTTAGAATGACTTCGCTGATCGCTGCTTTATGGGGGAAATGTTAGAATGACTTCCCTGGTAGCTGCTTTATGGGGAAATGTTAGAATGACTTCGCTGATCGCTGCTTTATGGGGGAAATGTTAGAATGACTTCCCTAGTAGCTGCTTTGTGGGGGAAACGTTAGAATGACTTCCCTGGTAGCTGCTTTATGGGGGAAATGTTAGAATGACTTCCCTGGTAGCTGCGTTATGGGGAAACGTTAGAATGACTTCGCTGATCGCTTCTTTATGGGGGAAAGGTTAGAATGACTTCCCTGGTAGCTGCTTTATTGAATAAATGTTAGAATGACTTCGCTGATCGCTGCTTTATTGGGGAAATGTTAGAATGACTTCGCTGACCCCTGCTTTATGGGGGAAATGTTAGAATGACTTCCCTGGTAGCTGCTTTATGGGGGAAATGTTAGAATGACTTCCCTGTTAGCTGCTTTATGGGGGAAATGTTAGAATGACTTCCCTGGTAGCTGCTTTATGGGGGAAATGTTAGAATGACTTCCCTGATAGCTGCTTTATGGGGGAACGTTAGAATGACTTCCCTGATAGCTGCTTTATGGGAGAAATGTTAGAATGACTTCGCTGATCGCTGCTTTATGGGGGAAATGTTAGAATTACTTCCCTGGTAGCTGCTTTATGGGGGAAACGTTAGAGTGACTTCCCTTATAGCTGCTTTATGGGGGAACGTTAGAATTACTTCCCTGATAGCTGCTTTATGGGGGAAATGTTAGAATGACTTCCCTGGTAGCTGCTTTATGGGGGAACGTTATAATGACTTCCCTGATAGCTGCTTTATGGGGGAACGTTAGAATTACTTCCCTGGTAGCTGTTTTATGGGGGAAATGTTAGAATGACTTCGCTGATCGCTGCTTTATGGGGGAAACGTTAGAATGACTTCGCTGATCGCTGCTTTATGGGGGAAATGTTAGAATGACTTCCCTGGTAGCTGCATTATGGGGGAAATGTTAGAATGACTTCCCTGGTAGCTGCTTTATGGAGGAAACGTTAGAATGACTTCCCTGATAGCTGCTTTATGGGGGAACGTTAGAATGACTTCCCTGATAGCTGCTTTATGGGAGAAATGTTAGAATGACCTCCCCGGTAGCTGCTTTATGGGGGAAATGTTAGAATGACTTCCATGATAGCTGCTTTATGCGGGAACGTTAGAATGACTTCCCTGATAGCTGCTTTATGGGGGAAATGTTAGAATGACTTCCCTGGTAGCTGCTTTATGGGGGAACGTTATAATGACTTCCCTGATATCTGCTTTATGTGGGAAATGTTATAATGCCTTCCCTGGTAGCTGCTTTATGGGGGAAATGTTAGAATGACTTCGCTGATCGCTGCTTTATGGGGGAAATGTTAGAATGACTTCCCTGGTAGCTGCTTTATGGGGGAAATGTTTGAATGACTTCGCTGATCGCTGCTTTATGGGGGAAATGTTAGAATGACTTCCCTGATAGCTGCTTTATGGGGGAAATGTTAGAATGACTTCCCTGATAGCTGCTTTATGGGGGAAACATTAGAATGACTTCGCTGATCGCTGCTTTATGGTGGAAATGTTAGAATGACTTCCCTGATAGCTGCTTTATGGGGGAACGTTAGAATGACTTCCCTGATAGCTGCTTTATGGGGGAACGTTAGAATGACTTCCCTGAGAGCTGCTTTATATGGGGAACGTTAGAATGACTTCCCTGATAGCTGCTTTATGACGCGAAATGTTAGAATGACTTCCCTGATAGCTGCTTTATGGGGCGTTAGAATGACTTCCCTGAGAGCTGCTTTATGGGGGAACATTAGAATGACTTCCCTGATAGCTGCTTTATGGGGGAAACGTTAGAATGACTTCCCTGGTAGCTGCTTTATGGTGGAACGTTAGTATGACTTCCCTGATAGCTGCTTTATGGGGGAACGTTAATATGACTTCCCTGATAGCTGCTTTATGGGGAAACGTTAGAATGACTTCCCTGAGAGCTGCTTTATGGGGAAACGTTAGAATGACTACCCTGAGAGCTGCTTTATGGGAAACGTTAGAATGACTTCCCTGAGAGCTGCTTTATGGGGAAACGTTAGAATGACTTCCCTGATAGCTGCTTTATGGGGGAACGTTAGTATTACTGTGACTGTGACCCGACTCACTCCGCTGCCTGAAGACGAACGCACTAACTGTCAGTCATTAAGGATAAGAGCTGCTGATACATGACTCAAATGTCAATGTAAGATAGAAAAAACATTGTCCTGAAATAGGATCATTACATTATCACCTGTTTACACTGAGTTGAAGCAAAGTAATGGTCCTGGTTGGGTGATGCATTAAATCTCACTCTAACTAACAAAGTAATGGTCCTGGTTGGGTGATGCATTAAATCTCACTCTAACTAACAAAGTAATGGTCCTGGTTGGGTGATGCATTATATCTCACTCTAACTAGCAAAGTAATGGTCCTGGTTGGGTGATGCATTATATCTCACTCTAACTAACAAAGTAATGGTCCTGGTTGGGTGATGCATTATATCTCACTCTAACTAACAAAGTAATGGTCCTGGTTGGGTGATGCATTATATCTCACTCTAACTAACAAAGTAATGGTCCTGGTTGGGTGATGCATTATATCTCACTCTAACTAACAAAGTAATGGTCCTGGTTGGGTGATGCATTAAATCTCACTCTAACTAACAAAGTAATGGTCCTGGTTGTATGATGCATTATATCTCACTCTAACTAACAAAGTAATGGTCCTGGTTGTATGATGCAGTATATCTCACTTTAACTAACAAAGTAATGGTCCTGGTTGGGTGATGCATTATATCTCACTCTAACTAACAAAGTAATGGTCCTGGTTGTATGATGCATTATATCTCACTCTAACTAACAAAGTAATGGTCCTGGTTGTATGATGCATTATATCTCACTCTAACTAACAAAGTAATGGTCCTGGTTGTATGATGCATTAAATCTCACTCTAACTAACAAAGTAATGGTCCTGGTTGTATGATGCAGTATATCTCACTCTAACTAACGAGCCACCACTTCTGTTTCCCAAAAAAGCTCTGAATGAGGTTAGTGTTAAAGAGTGTGGCTGCCTGCTGCCCACATCACACACACTCACACTCACACACACACACACACACACACACACACACACACACACACACACACACACACACACACACACACACACACACACACACACACACACACACACACACACACACACACACAGACACACACAGACACAGACACACACACACACAGACACAAAGACACACACACCCACACATGCACACACGGCTCTGCCCACATCACATCTGCGTTGGCCAATTACCTGGAGAAAGGTGGTTAGCCCTCCACTTTCCTCCACGCACACACGCACACGCACACACACACACACACACACACACACACACACACACACACACACACACACACACACACACACACACACACACACACACACACACACATGCTTAGCCCTCCACTCTCCTCCACTCTCCTTCACATCCTGGGTGTTAATGCAGAGTAGTTCCAATCAAGAGCCAGACTCTCTCACCACTCAACACTCACACCAGGGTACTAATGTAGAACTCTGCGAGAGCTGCCATCACCGTCGCCATCAAATCAAGCGGTGGTTTATTTCAACATGGATGAAACGTTTCAGGCGAATAGAGAGTCGAGGAGATCAGTTTAGCACTACCTACTGATTCCGCTGTGGTGCTAGGACATAGTGTTGGACGGAGGGCACATAGTCACTTCTTTGAGGCGCCTCTATCCAACTCTATGTTCCCGGATGCGCTGAACCAGGATTGGATTGGACAGCGGTGTGTGTGACGTCATAGAGGAGGGCAGGAACTGTGTCTATGCTTGTTTGTTTACCTCTGTAGCCATTCAAACAGGAGCTCCATTTCTCAGTCATTGTCATTCTGGCCACAGTGCGGTAGTGATTGTGATGTCATTGAAGATTCTAAAAGCATCAGTTTCCTGTATGTGCAATCATTGGTCTGATCTTCTCCAATACCGTCCAAGACATGCCTTTCACAAAGCAAATAGACAGAGAGCTTACCATATGTTCATTTAAAGAGAGAAAGACACACACACACACACACACACACACTTTCTTTACATTATGTACATTCTGAGAAGTATTTCCACACATTTCTATGCTTAGCTCAAAGACACTCTTGCAGATGTGTGAACCAGCGTACTTGAACCAGCAACCTCTCTGCTGTGTCCCATCAGGGCAACACTTTAAAGTGGAGCGGACAGCATGTTATCAACATGACATCGTATCAACATCAGTTCATATATACAATCCAGGAAGAATATGACATTTCCTTGTTGTATATTTTCTGAAAAGCGAGCACTTATTATTGGTTATTTTCACATTTTCATAATTTCATAGAATTTTTTGAATAACGTTTAGTAAGGAATTTCTGAAAATTCTATACCAATGTAGAGTGGGAAAGCGGCCGTGCATTTGGACAAGTAATAGACACTGCAGTAAATAAAGCCTAACAAAAACATCTGTCTCATCCAGGACCTGAGTCTACGCAGACTGCCTCACACTAGCCAATCAGAACTACAGTAGGCTTATATAAAAATAAGCCATTTGCCTCGCAGGCCTGTCCTCATTCACTATGAACTAGACTGTGTGTTTCCAGGCAGTAGGGCCTGTCCTCATTCACTATGAACTGGACTGTGTGTTTCCAGGCAGTAGGGCCTGTCCTCATTCACTTTGAACTGGACTGTGTGTTTACAGGCAGTAGGGCCTGCCATCATTCACTTTGAACTGGACTGTGTGTTTCCAGGCAGTAGGGCCTGTCCTCATTCACTATGATCTGGACTGTGTGTTTCCAGGCAGTAGGGCCTGTCCTCATTCACTATGATCTGGACTGTGTGTCTACAGGCAGTAGGGCCTGTCCTCATTCACTATGGTCTGGACTGTGTGTCTACAGGCAGTAGGGCCTGTCCTCATTCACTATGATCTGGACTGTGTGTTTCCAGGCAGTAGGGCCTGTCCTCATTCACTATGAACTGGACTGTGTGTTTCCAGGCAGTAGGGCCTGTCCTCATTCACTATGATCTGGACTGTGTGTTTCCAGGCAGTAGGGCCTGTCCTCATTCACTATGATCTGGACTGTGTGTTTCCAGGCAGTAGGGCCTGTCCTCATTCACTATGAACTGGACTGTGTGTTTCCAGGCAGTAGGGCCTGTCCTCATTCACTATGAACTGGACTGTGTGTTTACAGGCAGTAGGGCCTGTCCTCATTCACTATGAACTGGACTGTGTGTTTCCAGGCAGTAGGGCCTGTCCTCATTCACTATGATCTGGACTGTGTGTTTACAGGCAGTAGGGCGTGTCCTCATTCACTATGAACTGGACTGTGTGTTTCCAGGCAGTAGGGCCTGTCATCATTCACTATGATCTGGACTGTGTGTTTACAGGCAGTAGGGCCTGTCCTCATTCACTATGAACTGGACTGTGTGTTTCCAGGCAGTAGGGCCTGTCCTCATTCACTATGATCTGGACTGTGTGTTTACAGGCAGTAGGGCCTGTCCTCATTCACTATGAACTGGACTGTGTGTTTACAGGCAGCAGCAACAGCGTGACTTCAGATCATTAGAAAACTTTCACCAAAAGACACAAAATACACCTGAAAGTATTTCTGCAGTAATGTAAATACCATAGGAGTCCTCTTAGACAGTGCCTTGCGAAAGTATTCGGCCCCCTTGAACTTTGAGACCTTTTGCCACATTTCAGGCTTCAAACATAAAGATATTGTGAAGAATCAACAACAAGTGGGACACAATCATGAAGTGGAACGACATTTATTGGATATTTCAAACTTTTTTAACAAACCAAAAACTGAAAAATTGGGCGTGCAAAATTATTCAGCCCCCTTAAGTTAATACTTTGTAGTGCCACCTTTTGCTGCGATTACAGCTGTAAGTCGCTTGGGGTATGTCTCTATCAGTTTTGCACATCGAGAGACTGAAATTTTTTCCCATTCCTCCTTGCAAAACAGCTCGAGCTCAGTGAGGTTGGATGGAGAGCATTTGTGAACAGCAGTTTTCAGTTCTTTCCACAGATTCTCGATTGGATTATTGTCTGGACTTTGACTTGGCCATTCTAACACCTGGATATGTTTATTTTTGAAACATTCCATTGTAGATTTTGCTTTATGTTTTGGATCATTGTCTTGTTGGAAGACAAATCTCCGTCCCAGTCTCAGGTCTTTTGCAGACTCCATCAGGTTTTCTTCCAGAATGGTCCTGTATTTGGCTCCATCCATCTTCCCATCAATTTTAACCATCTTCCCTGTCCCTGCTGAAGAAAAGCAGGCCCAAACCATGATGCTGCCACCACCATGTTTGACAGTGGGGATGGTGTGTTCAGCTGTGTTGCTTTTACGCCAAACATAACGTTTTGCATTGTTGCCAAAAAGTTCAATTTTGGTTTCATCTGACCAGAGCACCTTCTTCCACATGTTTGGTGTGTCTCCCAGGTGGCTTGTGGCAAACTTTAAACAACACTTTTTATGGATATCTTTAAGAAATGGCTTTCTTCTTGCCACTCTTCCATAAAGGCCAGATTTGTGCAATATACGACTGATTGTTGTCCTATGGACAGAGTCTCCCACCTCAGCTGTAGATCTCTGCAGTTCATCCAGAGTGATCATGGGCCTCTTGGCTGCATCTCTGATCAGTCTTCTCCTTGCATGAGCTGAAAGTTTAGAGGGACGGCCAGGTCTTGGTAGATTTGCAGTGGTCTGATACTCCTTCCATTTCAATATTATCGCTTGCACAGTGCTCCTTGGGATGTTTAAAGCTTGGGAAATCTTTTTGTATCCAAATCCGGCTATAAACTTCTTCACAACAGTATCTCGGACCTGCCTGGTGTGTTCCTTGTTCTTCATGATGCTCTCTGCGCTTTTAACGGACCTCTGAGACTATCACAGTGCAGGTGCATTTATACGGAGACTTGATTACACACAGGTGGATTGTATTTATCATCATTAGTCATTTAGGTCAACATTGGATCATTCAGAGATCCTCACTGAACTTCTGGAGAGAGTTTGCTGCACTGAAAGTAAAGGGGCTGAATAATTTTGCACGCCCAATTTTTCAGTTTTTGATTTGTTAAAAAAGTTTGAAATATCCAATAAATGTCGTTCCACTTCATGATTGTGTCCCACTTGTTGTTGATTCTTCACAAAAAAATACAGTTTTATATCTTTATGTTTGAAGCCTGAAATGTGGCAAAAGGACGCAAAGTTCAAGGGGGCCGAATACTTTCGCAAGGCACTGTATGTGGGAACTTTAAAGTCCTATTGATCAAACAACCTTGAACAGGTAGACCAAAAACGAATTCTAGCCAGAGCAAGATAAGCTAATATAATAATAAGGGAACAAAAGAACCTCAGCAATAAAGGAGGACCAAGGCACTCTTCATATAATTAATTAAAATGCATTTATTTGTATGGCATGTTGAATGGAAGCAAAGTTTAAAAACTCCATCCCACTCAAACTTTTTAAGCTAGTTGGCCTTCCAAATGCACTGAAACGATGAGGAATAGTAGCCTGCTTGTCTTCTGCAGCTGGCCTTCCGAATGCACTGAAACGATGAGGAATAGTAGCCTGCTTGTCTTCTGCAGCTGGCCTTCCGAATGCACTGAAACGATGAGGAATAGTAGCCTGCTTGTCTTCTGCAGCTGGCCTTCCGAATGCACTGAAACGATGAGAAATAGTAGCCTGCTTGTCTTCTGTAGCTGGCCTTCCAAATGCACTGAAACGATGAGGAATAGTAGCCTGCTTGTCTTCTGCAGCTGGCCTTCCGAATGCACTGAAACGATGAGGAATAGTAGCCTGCTTGTCTTCTGCAGCTGGCCTTCCGAATGCACTGAAACGATGAGGAATAGTAGCCTGCTTGTCTTCTGCAGCTGGCCTTCCAAATGCACTGAAACGATGAGGAATAGTAGCCTGCTTGTCTTCTGCAGTTGGCCTTCCGAATGCACTGAAACGATGAGGAATAGTAGCCTGCTTGTCTTCTGCAGCTGGCCTTCCGAATGCACTGAAACGATGAGAAATAGTAGCCTGCTTGTCTTCTGCAGCTGGCCTTCCAAATGCACTGAAACGATGAGGAATAGTAGCCTGCTTGTCTTCTGCAGCTGGCCTGCCAATGCCTGCTTGTCCTTACCCATATTTTGTCAACTGAATGGAAACTTGCCTGCCCGCCCATTTGATCATTGCCAAATGCATTTGATTGACAACTACGAGATTCTGCTAACTGTGGATAAGAGTCGTTCAAGTTCATCATAGTAGCAAAGCCATTGACGTTTCTTGCTAGCTAACCAAAGGTCACCCGCATCTCTAGCTGTAGCCTCCGAAAAAAACGATATGAGGGGAAAAAGTTGGTCACTCACCAAGTCCTCCAATGCCATGACATCCTCCTAGCAGCTAGCTAGCTAACATCAGGCTCTGTGTTTTTAGCTTGTTCAATAAATAGCTAACTTATATACATAAATAAATTGTTTAGCCCAGGGGTGTCAACATCAATCGTTGTACGGGCCGGGCCCTCTTGAAAAAACATAATGAATTCACGGGCCAGACATAACCTATTTGTTTTTACAACAAAAAACCTGACTCAAACTGGCCGTTGTTTTAATAGATAGAATATGACCTTTTATAATGTTGACACCAGTGCAGTTGAACGCAGCACTGTACTGTAGTGGAGGCAACTGCTCAGAAGCTGCTGTAACGGGCCTACATGTTCCTCCTTTGAATTGTGTTTTGTAGCAGGTTTAGTTATAAACCGAAGCCGGACTACAACATGTTAGTAGCCTAGCTAGGACTGTTGCATTGTGTTGGTACAATTTCCCTCCGCTGCGCGGAAACACAAGAAAGCACGAAAGTAACTCAATTGAATTTGAAATCACCGGTTGCCAGGGCATCAGGCTGTAATTTCATAAAGTAGATGACTCGACTGTTGACTCATTTATGTTCTTGCTTGTATGTCCTATTCGGCCCGCGGGCCTTGTGTTTGACCCATGTGTGCTAGCCTATACGTCATGTTAGGACTGACCTGTGATCAGTTCCCTTGCTAGTCTGATCATATTGACATTTGTAGCCTCAGTTACAGCCGTTTGTTTTTGTTCAACATGTTGAGCCATTGAAGCTGAAACAGTACATCCCTAAAGGGTGGAAACAACAAACAATGTACCAGCTGGGATTTACAACCTCTTGGCAATATTTTTGGGACAACCAAGAAATGTGTTGGTGAATTAAACTAATCGTGCATTGAACTGCATCCATCTACAGTATTCTGCTAACAATGCATTACTGTACATCAAACATAATCTATTATTAAAACCTATTATAAAGTTGGTTTTTAAGCATAAACTGGGAATTTTATTCATTTGACCGACATTATGAATGTTTGTTTCACATCTACAAAGCAGTTAAAACACTGTCAGGTCCACTTTAAAGCCCAGGGCCTTTATGCTCAATGTTTCATTGAGACAGAGAGACCAGGGCTTTAGCACAGAGCAACACATGGGCCAGAGCATGGTGTGTGTGTGTGTGTGTGTGTGTGTGTGTGTGTGTGTGTGTGTGTGTGTGTGTGTGTGTGTGTGTGCGCGCCCTTGTTTATCTCTATCCTGCATACTAAAACCATCAGTAAATCCAGAATCCACGCTACAGGTGCTAAGATCCTCTAAAAAATACTGGAGGGTCTCTCAGTGTCCGGTTCTGGCCCCGCCCACATCTATAATGCAGTGGGACAAAGCTGGGTTCTACACTGTAGTAAGTACTCGGGCGTCTCAGGCCTCCTCTCAGGCCTCCCCTCAGGCCTCCTCTCAGGCCTCCTCTCAGGTCACCTCTCAGGCATCCTCAAAGGCCTCCCCTCAGGCACCCCCTCAGGCCTCCTCTCAGGCCTCCCCTCAGGCCGCCTCTCAGGCCTCCTCTCAGGCCTCCCATCTGGCCTCTTCTCAGGCCTCCTCTCAGGCCTCCCCTCTGTTCTCTTCTCAGGCCTCCTCTCAGGCCTCCCCTCTGGCCTCTTCTCAGGCCTCCTCTCAGGCCTCCTCTCAGGCCTCTTCTCAGGCCTTCTCTCTGGCCTCTTCTCAGGCCTCCCCTCTGGCCTCCTCTCAGGCCGCCCTTCCAGTGTCTTTATTTAGACAGGGAGTGTGAAGAGGAGAGAGACCTGGGGGACGTCACTCTGAAGTGTTCTTTCATGTTTCAGCTTTAAGTGGGTGCTCTTCATCTTGCTCTGTCTCTGTCTCTCTCTCTCTCTCTCTCTCTCTCTCTCTCTCTCTCTCTCTCTCTCTCAGCATGCACAGCAGAGTCAAAGTGATTGGGTGGTCGGTTTGTGAGCTTTGTCACTCTCCTAACCCTCCTCCTCTCTCTCCATTTCCCTCTTTCCAATCCCATCATCATCTCTGCTACGCTGACACCAGTGGCTCCCGCTCCATCCCTTTCTCTCTTTCCATCCACCCCCGCTCCATCTCTATCTCTCGCTATCTCTCTCTCGTTCCATCCACCCCCGCTCCATCTTTATCTCTCTCTATCTCTCTCTCGTTCCATCCACCCCCGCTCCATCTCTAACTCTCGCTATCTCTCTCTCGTTCCATCCACCCCCACTCCATCTCTATCTCTCTCTCTCTCTCTCTCGTTCCATCCACCCCCAATCCATTTCTCTCTCTTTCTTCATCCCCCATCCTCTCTGCAGTGCTGACACCAGTGTCTCCCTGTAACGGTTTTCTTTATGTGAAGGAGAGTCGGACCAAAATGCAGCGTGTAGATTGCGATCCATGTTTTAATGAACAAACGTAAAACACGAATCAATGCAAACACTACAAAATAAAGAACGTGAATGAACGTAACGAAAACCTAAACAGCCTATCTGGTGAAAAGCACATAGACAGGAACAATCACCCACAAACACACAGTGAAACCCAGGCTACCTAAATATGGTTCCCAATCAGAGACAATGACGAACACCTGCCTCTGATTGAGAACCATATCAGGCCGAACATAGAACTAGACAAACTAGACATGTAACATAGAATGCCCACTCAGATCACACCCTGACCAATCAAAACATAGAAAATACAAAGTAAACTATGGTCAGGGCGTGACAGTACCCCCCCCCCAAGGTGCGGACTCCGGCCGCAAAACCTGAACCTATAGGGGAGGGTCTGGGTGGGCATCTGTCCGCGGTGGCGGCTCTGGCGCTGGACGTGGACCCCACTCCATGACAGTTTTAATCCCCCTCCTAAACGTCCCTAAATAGGTTACCCACCACAATGATAACATGGGACAGAGGGACAGCTCGGGACAGAGGTAACTCGGGACAGATGGGTAGCTCAGCACTGAGAAGAAGCTCAGCACTGAGAAGAAGCTCAGCCCTGAGAGGAAGCCCAGGCAGGTAGTAGAAACTACCAGAACCTGGCTGGCTGGCGGTTTCAGCAGATCCTGGTCGACTAGCGGATCTGGAAGAATCTGGTCGACTGGCGGATCTGGGAGAATCTGGTCGACTGGCGGATCTGGGAGAATCTGGTCGACTGGCGGATCTGGGAGAATCTGGTCGACTGGCGGATCTGGGAGAATCTGGTCGACTGGCGGATCTGGGAGAATCTGGTCGACTGGCAGATCTGGGAGAATCTGGACGACTGGCAGATCTGGAAGAGTCTGGTCGACTGGCAGATCTGGAAGAGTCTGGTCGACTGGCAGATCTGGAAGAGTCTGGTCGACTGGCAGATCTGGAAGAGTCTGGTCGACTGGCAGATCTGGAAGAGTCTGGTCGACTGGCAGATCTGGAAGAGTCTGGTCGACTGGCAGATCTGGAAGAGTCTGGTCGACTGGCAGATCTGGAAGAGTCTGGTCGACTGGCAGATCTGGAAGAGTCTGGTCGACTGGCAGATCTGGAAGAGTCTGGTCGACTGGCAGATCTGGAAGAGTCTGGATGACTGGCAGATCTGGAAGAGTCTGGACGACTGGCAGATCTGGAAGAGTCTGGACGACTGGCAGATCTGGAAGAGTCTGGACGACTGGCAGATCTGGAAGAGTCTGGACGACTGGCAGATCTGGAAGAGTCTGGACGACTGGCAGATCTGGAAGAGTCTGGACGACTGGCAGATCTGGAAGAGTCTGGACGACTGGCAGATCTGGAAGAGTCTGGTCAACTGGCAGATCTGGAAGAGTCTGGTCGACTGGCAGATCTGGAAGAGTCTGGTCGACTGGCAGATCTGGGAGAGTCTGGTCGACTGGCAGCTCTGGCTGCTCCATGCTGACTGGCTGCTCCATGATGACTGGCAGCTCTGGCTGCTCCATGCTGACTAGCTGCTCCATGCTGACTGGCAGCTCTGGCTGCTCCATGCTGACTGGCTGCTCCATGCTGACTGGCAGCTCTGGCTGCTCCATGCTGACTGGCTGCTCTGGCTGCTCCATGCTGACTGGCGGCCCTGGCTGCTCCATGCTGACTGGCGGCCCTGGCTGCTCCATGCTGACTGGCGGCCCTGGCTGCTCCATGCTGACTGGCGGCCCTGGCTGCTCCATGCTGACTGGCGGCCCTGGCTGCTCCATGCTGACTGGCGGCCCTGGCTGCTCCATGCTGACTGGCAGCTCCATGCTGACTGGCAGCTCTGGCTGCTCCATGCTGACTGGCTGCTCTGGCTGCTCCATGCTGACTGGCTGCTCCATGCTGACTGGCGGCCCTGGCTGCTCCATGCTGACTGGCGGCCCTGGCTGCTCCATGCTGACTGGCGGCCCTGGCTGCTCCATGCTGACTGGCGGCCCTGGCTGCTCCATGCTGACTGGCGGCCCTGGCTGCTCCATACTGACTGGCGGCCCTGGCTGCTCCATGCTAACTGGCAGCTCTGGCGGCTCCTTGCAGACTGGCAGCTCTGGCGGCTCCTTGCAGACTGGCAGCTTTGGCGGCATCCTGCAGACAGGCAGCTCTGGCGGCTCCTTGCAGACTGGCAGCTCCTTGCAGACTGGCAGCTCTATGCAGACTGGCAGCTCCTTGCAGACTGGCAGCTCCTTGCAGACTGGCAGCTCCTTGCAGACTGGCAGCTCCTTGCAGACTGGCAGCTCCTTGCAGACTGGCAGCTCCTTGCAGACTGGCAGCTCCTTGCAGACTGGCAGCTCTATGCTAACTGGCAGCTCTATGCTAACTGGCAGCTCTATGCTAACTGGCAGCTCTATGCTAACTGGCAGCTCTATGCTAACTGGCAGTTCTGAACAGGCGGGAGACTCCGGCAGCGCTGTAGAGAAGGCAGGCTCTAACAGCGCTAAACAGGCGGGAGACTCCGACAGCGCTGAAGAGAAGGGAGGCTCTGGCAGCGCTGGACAGGCGAGGCGCACTGTAGGCCTGATGCGTGGTGCTGGCACTGGTGGTACTGGGCCGAGGACACGCACAGGAAGCCTGGTGCGGGGAGCTGCTACCGGAGGGCTGGGGTGTGGAGGTGGTACTGGAAAAACCGGACCGTGCAGGCGCACTGGAGCTCTTGAGCACCGAGCCTGCCCAACCTTACCTGGTTGAATGCTCACGGTCGCCCTGCCAGTGCGGCGAGGTGGAATAGCCCGCACTGGACTATGCAGGCGAACCGGAGACACCGAGCGCAAGGCTGGTGCCATGTAAACCGGCCCAAGGAGACGCACTGGGGACCAGCTGCGTAGAGCCGGCTTCATGGCATTAGGCTCGACGCTCAATCTAGCCCGGCAGACACGCGGAGCTGGAATATACCGCACCGGGCTATGCACCCGCACTGGAGACACCGTGCGCACCACTGCATAACACGGTGCCTGTCCGGTCTCTCTAGCCCCCCGGTAAGCACAGGGAGTCTGCCCAGGTCTCCTACCTGGCATAGCCATACTCCCTGTTAGCCCCCCCCCAAGACATTTTTGGGGCTGCCTCTCAGGCTTCCATCCGCGTCGCCGTGCTGCCTTCTCATACCAGCGCCTCTCTGCTTTCACCGCCTCCATTCTACGGTAACCTTCCTCGCACTGCTCCAGCGAATCCCAGGCGGGCTCCGGCACTCTCCCTGGGTCGACCGCCCACCTGTCGATCTCCTCCCAAGTAGTATACTCCATACTGTACTTCTCCTTGGGCTGTTCCTGTTGTTTCTTCTCCCGCTGCACCTTAGTGCGGCTACACTCCCCTGGTTTAGCCCAGGGTCCTCTCCCGTCGAGGATTTCCTCCCATGTCCAGAAATCCTTATTGCGCTTCTCCTCGCGCTGCTCCTGCCTGTTGACACGCTGCTTGGTCCTTTTGTGGTGGGTGATTCTGTAACGGTTTTCTTTATGTGAAGGAGAGTCGGACCAAAATGCAGCGTGTAGATTGCGATCCATGTTTTAATGAACAAACGTAAAACACGAATCAATGCAAACACTACAAAATAAAGAACGTGAATGAACGTAACGAAAACCTAAACAGCCTATCTGGTGAAAAGCACATAGACAGGAACAATCACCCACAAACACACAGTGAAACCCAGGCTACCTAAATATGGTTCCCAATCAGAGACAATGACGAACACCTGCCTCTGATTGAGAACCATATCAGGCCGAACATAGAACTAGACAAACTAGACATGTAACATAGAATGCCCACTCAGATCACACCCTGACCAATCAAAACATAGAAAATACAAAGTAAACTATGGTCAGGGCGTGACACTCCCAGAGCAGTGAGAACAACGCTGAGTGACGGAGGAGCAAGTCGTTAGTGACTCTGGGAAGAGAGAAATACAGAAGAGAGCAAAATAAGCAGAGGTTGAGACGGAACAGGGGGGAACAACAGAGAGAATATAGAGAGAGAGGGAGAAATAAAATAATACAAGAGAGAGGAGAACAGAGAAAGGTTTCATTAGTATCAGCGTAGGTCTGTGATTTCATACTCTGCTTCTTGTGCACTGCTCATAACATTCTCTACAACATCAAACCCCTTACAATACATTCTCTACAACATCAAACCCCTTACAATACATTCTCTACAACATCAAACCCCTTACAATACATTCTCTACAACATCAAACCCCTTACAATACATTCTCTACAACATCAAACCCCTCACAATACATTCTCTACAACATCAAACCCCTTACAATACATTCTCTACAACATCAAACCCCTTACAATACATTATCTACAACATCAAACCCCTTACAATACATTCTCTACAACATCAAACCCCTTACAATACATTCTCTACAACATCAAACCCCTTACAATACATTCTCTACAACATCAAACCCCTTACAATACATTCTCTACAACATCAAACCCCTTACAATACATTCTCTACAACATCAAACCCCTTACAATACATTCTCTACAACATCAAACCCCTTACAATACATTATCTACAACATCAAACCCCTTACAATACATTCTCTACAACATCAAACCCCTTACAATACATTCTCTACAACATCAAACCCCTTACAATACATTCTCTACAACATCAACCCCTTACAATACATTATCTACAACATCAAACCCCTTACAATACATTCTCTACAACATCAAACCCCTCACAATACATTATCTACAACATCAAACCCCTTACAATACATTCTCTACAACATCAAACCCCTTACAATACATTCTCTACAACATCAAACCCCTTACAATACATTATCTACAACATAAATGTTTATGTTTTAGTCATTTAGCAGACACTCTTATCCAGATCTACTGTGCATTCACAGTTCCAGAAAGCCCATTTTTCCATAATAACGTAGCTGTCAGTAGAGTCAGAGCCTGAAGGGTTGGGGTGCTGGTTTATCGAGGTGAGGAGGAGGATTATTTAAGATACTGTTTGAAGGGGGCAGGGACTCATCTGTCCTAGCTTCAGGGGGAAGCTGGCTGCACCATTGGGTTGCCAGGACAGAGTACAGCTTGGACTGGGCTGAGCGGGAGCTGCCCTCTGATAGGAGTGGGAGGGCCAAGAGACCCGAGGTGGCAGAACAGAGTGCTCGGGTTGGGGTGTAGGGTTTTAGCATAGCCTAAATGTCGGGAGGGGCAGTTCCTCTTGCTGTTCTGTAGGTAAGCCCCATGGTCTTGTAGTGGATGCGAACTTCAACTGGAAGCCATTGCAGTGTGCAGAGGAGCGGGGTGACATGAGAACTGTGGAAGGTTGAAAACCAGGTGAGTTGCTGTGTTCTGGATAAGTTGTAGGGGTTTGATGACACAAGCGAGGAGCCCAGCCAACAGCGAGTTGCAGTATTCCAGACGGGAGATGACAAGTGCCTGGATTAGGACCTGCGCCGCTTCCTGTGTGAGGTAGAGTCGTACTCTACCCCTTGAAATGCATTCCTTATTCCTTGATTTCGGCCTCTGTATTCAACAGAACCCTCACAACCAACCTCCACTACCCACCTCTTCTTTTCAGTTTGTCTTTTTACCAAGCAGTTATTTTACCCAGAAGCTTCTATTGGTACTGTATACACATTGAATACATCTCATTGTATGTGTTTATCTATTTCACAAGACTTACCGTTGCTTAAACTTCTTACGGATCATTGGGACGCTACCGTCCCACCTGGCCAACATCCGCTGAAATTGCAGAGCGACAAATTCAAATGACAGAAATCGTGATATTAAACATTCATGAAAATACAAGTGTCATACATTTAAAAGCTTAACTTCTTGTTAATCCAACCACGTTGTCAGATTTCAAAAATACATTTTCCAACAAAGCAGACGCGTCACGAAAGTCAGAAAAAACAATAAAATAAATCGCTTACCTTTGAAGATCTTCATCTGGTTGCAATCACAAGAGTCCCAGCTACACAACAAATGGTCATTTAGTTTGATAAAGTGCTTCTTTATATTGCAAAAAAGTAAGTTTCAATGGAGCGCTTTACTCAGTAATCCACCGGTATCCAACGTTCAAAATGCATACAGAATGCACACTTAGAAAAACTACAAATTCTAGCCAATAAAAAAAAAAACTGAAACTCTTTCTACAAACTGTTGACATCTAGTGGACGCCCTAGAAACTGCAATCTGGGAGGACTTCCTTTTATATTCCCATTCCCAGGCATTGTAATCAGAGGTGAGCTGAAAAAAAAACCTTCTGAATGGATTGTCATCGGGGTTTCGCCTGCCATATCAGTTCTGTTATACTCACAGACAATATTTTCTATCCAATGCTAGTGTTTTCTATCCAATACTACCAATTATATGCATATCCTAGCTTCTGGGCCTGAGTAACAGGCAGTTTACTTTGGCCACCTCATTCATCCAAACTTCCAAATACTGCCCCCTAGCCAGAAGAAGTTTTAACAGTTGTCTGTGTAGTCCTACTTCTCTCATTCAGAATATATAGTTGACACCATTGCACTTCAAGATAAACAGTTACTTATGGGATGAAACACATGATCAAAAATCTAAGTGGTTGTTCCCATTAAGATCTGTTAACTTCCTGCTGCTCATCTCTCTGCCTTTAAACAGTACTTTAACAGTGCACACACACACACACACACACACACACACACAGAGGTTAAGTCTTAAACTGGTTGCACCCTAACCACTAGATAGTGCCCTACTTTACCATAGGGCCCTGGTCTAAAGTAGTGGGAATAAATAGGGAATATGGTACCCTTTAGGATACATTCAAACACCATCTTAATTACAGTGAAGTTTATCTCCGAGACGTTGCCCTAGTTATTGTGACTTTTCCGGCTGTGGAAGAGGGAGCGTTCCAGAGTCTACGGGGACGTGGGTTGTTCCCAGAAGTGGGAGCGTGAGGACGGAGCCAGTCCCTGGTGGTGTCATGGAAACCACGTTGTCACTGCTGTGGAGACCACGTTACCGTCCTCTAAGGGGATACCTTAACACAACGAAGACCTTGTTTTTTTCTCTCCCTGAAAATAACACCTCCATCTCTCAAAGGTTTTGTTTTTTTGGGAGGTAAATGATTGTTGCTGTTGTTGTTAATCCCCAAGTCGTTAATTACATGAACGGACGGAAAGAAACGACAACTCATCTAAGATTAGTATCTGGCTAATGACCTGACAGGCAGAGTGTGTGTGTGTGTGTGTGTGTGTGTGTGTGTGTGTGTGTGTGTGTCTGTGTCTGTGTGTGTCTGTGTGTGTCTGTGTGTCCCTCACACCCCTCTTTTACCACTGAGTGGATTAATTCCGCCACGTCGTTGTGAGTCGTATTAAAATTCATTAACAAGGCGACCCGATGTCAAACGGTCCAGTTCACTTCCTGTCTCCCTGCTCCCTGACCCAATCAGGTGTCACGCCCAAATGACACGCTATTCCCTGTACAGCTCAATTTGGGATGCAGACCAGGTCACAATCGTGACATTTTACATTTTAATTCAGAGCCTGGAGCCACGGCAGCCGCTGAGAGGTGTTTCTCATTTGATTGGCTGATGGTGTAATTCAGCCGTCGTCATGCGTTGAAATGAAACAGTTTGGTGCTGTTATGTTCTGGGGTGAAGAGGAAGAGAGATATATATAGAGTGCCTTGCGAATAATTTTGCACGCCCAATTTTTCAGTTTATGATTTGTTAAAAAAGTTTGAAATATCCAATAAATGTCGTTCCACTTCATGATTGTGTCCCACTTGTTGTTGATTCTTCACAAAAAATACAGTTTTATATCTTTATGTTTGAAGCCTGACATGTGGCAAAAGGTCGCAAAGTTCAAGGGGGCCAAATACTTTCGCAAGGCACTGTATATATAGCTCAACCGAGGTAGGGGCTGTGTCTCATTTGGCAGGCCATAGAGAACACTTCATTTGACCAGAGATTCATGGCCCCATAAGTACACAGGATATAGGGAATAGGCTAGCATTTGGGACGCACATTTAGTATGTCAAGATCCGTTGCAGAATGAATCATCATCATCATGATAATAATCACCACATCTGACACACACACACACACAGACACACATACACACACACACACACACACACAGACACACAGACACACACAGACACACAGACACACACACACACACAGACACAGACACAGACACACATAGACACACACACACACACAAACACAGACACACACACACAGACACACAGGCAGACAGAGAGACAGACAGACACATACACACAGGCATACACAGACACACACACACACTCACAGACACACACACACACACACACACACACACACATACACGCACACGCACACACAGACACACAGACACACACAGACACACAGACACACACACACACACACAGACACAGACACAGACACACACAGACACAAAAACACAGACACACAGGAACACACAGACACACACACAGACACATACACACACACACAGACACACACGGACACAGACACACAGACACACACACACACACACAGACACACAGACACACACACACACACACAAAGACACACACACATACAGACACACACATAGACAGACACACACACACACACACACACACACACACACACAGACACGCCCCATCACCACAATGATCATCACCATTTAAACTAAGTGTCACTGAATACGTCATCTGAGACCATCTCAACACCAAGTGGATTAGAGATATCACCTCCATCTGATTAGTAGTGAAAACACCATCAGATCACCTCCATCTGATTAGTAATGTAAACACCATCAGATCACCTCCATCTGATTAGTAATATAAACACCATCAGATCACCTCCATCTGATTAGTAGTGAAAACACCATCAGATCACCTCCATCTGATTAGTAATTTAAACACCATCAGATCACCTCCATCTGATTAGTAATATAAACACCATCAGATCACCTCCATCTGATTAGTAATATAAACACCATCAGATCACCTCCATCTGATTAGTAATATAAACACCATCAGATCACTTCCATCTGATTAGTAATATAAACACCATCAGATCACCTCCATCTGATTAGTAATATAAACACCATCAGATCACCTCCATCTGATTAGTAATATAAACACCATCAGATCACATCCATCTGATTAGTAATATAAACACCATCAGATCACATCCATCTGATTAGTAATATAAACACCATCAGATCACCTCCATCTGATTAGTAATATAAACACCATCAGATCACCTCCATCTGATTAGTAGTGAAAACACCATCAGATCACCTCCATCTGATTAGTAATATAAACACCATCAGATCACCTCCATCTGATTAGTAATATAAACACCATCAGATCACCTCCATCTGATTAGTAATATAAACACCATCAGATCACCTCCATCTGATTAGTAATATAAACACCATCAGATCACCTCCATCTGATTAGTAGTGAAAACACCATCAGATCACCTCCATCTGATTAGTAATATAAACACCATCAGATCACCTCCATCTGATTAGTAATATAAACACCATCAGATCACCTCCATCTGATTAGTAATGTAAACACCATCAGATCACCTCCATCTGATTAGTAATATAAACACCATCAGATCACCTCCATCTGATTAGTAGTGAAAACACCATCAGATCACCTCCATCTGATTAGTAATATAAACACCATCAGATCACCTCCATCTGATTAGTAGTGTAAACACCATCAGATCACCTCCATCTGATTAGTAGTGTAAACACCATCAGATCACATCCATCTGATTAGTAATATAAACACCATCAGATCACCTCCATCTGATTAGTAATATAAACACCATCAGATCACCTCCATCTGATTAGTAGTGTAAACACCATCAGATCACCTCCATCTGATTAGTAATATAAACACCATCAGATCACCTCCATCTGATTAGTAATATAAACACCATCAGATCACCTCCATCTGATTAGTAGTGAAAACACCATCAGATCACCTCCATCTGATTAGTAATATAAACACCATCAGATCACCTCCATCTGATTAGTAATATAAACACCATCAGATCACCTCCATCTGATTAGTAGTGTAAACACCATCAGATCACCTCCATCTGATTAGTAATATAAACACCATCAGATCACTTCCATCTGATTAGTAATATAAACACCATCAGATCACCTCCATCTGATTAGTAATATAAACACCATCAGATCACCTCCATCTGATTAGTAGTGAAAACACCATCAGATCACCTCCATCTGATTAGTAATATAAACACCATCAGATCACCTCCATCTGATTAGTAATATAAACACCATCAGATCACCTCCATCTGATTAGTAGTGTAAACACCATCAGATCACCTCCATCTGATTAGTAATATAAACACCATCAGATCACCTCCATCTGATTAGTAGTGAAAACACCATCAGATCACCTCCATCTGATTAGTAATATAAACACCATCAGATCACCTCCATCTGATTAGTAATTTAAACACCATCAGATCACCTCCATCTGATTAGTAATATAAACACCATCAGATCACCTCCATCTGATTAGTAGTGAAAACACCATCAGATCACCTCCATCTGATTAGTAATATAAACACCATCAGATCACCTCCATCTGATTAGTAATATAAACACCATCAGATCACCTCCATCTGATTAGTAGTGTAAACACCATCAGATCACCTCCATCTGATTAGTAATATAAACACCATCAGATCACCTCCATCTGATTAGTAATATAAACACCATCAGATCACCTCCATCTGATTAGTAATATAAACACCATCAGATCACCTCCATCTGATTAGTAATATAAACACCATCAGATCACCTCCATCTGATTAGTAATATAAACACCATCAGATCACCTCCATCTGATTAGTAGTGAAAACACCATCAGATCACCTCCATCTGATTAGTAATTTAAACACCATCAGATCACCTCCATCTGATTAGTAATATAAACACCATCAGATCACCTCCATCTGATTAGTAATATAAACACCATCAGATCACCTCCATCTGATTAGTAGTGTAAACACCATCAGATCACCTCCATCTGATTAGTAATTTAAACACCATCAGATCACCTCCATCTGATTAGTAGTGAAAACACCATCAGATCACCTCCATCTGATTAGTAATATAAACACCATCAGATCACCTCCATCTGATTAGTAATATAAACACCATCAGATCACCTCCATCTGATTAGTAATATAAACACCATCAGATCACCTCCATCTGATTAGTAGTGTAAACACCATCAGATCACCTCCATCTGATTAGTAGTGTAAACACCATCAGATCACCTCCATCTGATTAGTAATATAAACACCATCAGATCACCTCCATCTGATTAGTAATGTAAACACCATCAGATCACCTCCATCTGATTAGTAATATAAACACCATCAGATCACCTCCATCTGATTAGTAATGTAAACACCATCAGATCACCTCCATCTGATTAGTAATTTAAACACCATCAGATCACCTCCATCTGATTAGTAATATAAACACCATCAGATCACCTCCATCTGATTAGTAGTGAAAACACCATCAGATCACCTCCATCTGATTAGTAATTTAAACACCATCAGATCACCTCCATCTGATTAGTAATATAAACACCATCAGATCACCTCCATCTGATTAGTAATATAAACACCATCAGATCACCTCCATCTGATTAGTAGTGAAAACACCATCAGATCACCTCCATCTGATTAGTAATATAAACACCATCAGATCACCTCCATCTGATTAGTAATATAAACACCATCAGATCACCTCCATCTGATTAGTAGTGAAAACACCATCAGATCACCTCCATCTGATTAGTAATATAAACACCATCAGATCACCTCCATCTGATTAGTAGTGAAAACACCATCAGATCACCTCCATCTGATTAGTAATATAAACACCATCAGATCACCTTCATCTGATTAGTAATATAAACACCATCAGATCACCTCCATCTGATTAGTACTATAAACACCATCAGATCACCTCCATCTGATTAGTAATATAAACACCATCAGATCACCTCCATCTGATTAGTAATATAAACACCATCAGATCACCTCCATCTGATTAGTAGTGTAAACACCATCAGATCACCTCCATCTGATTAGTAATATAAACACCATCAGATCACCTCCATCTGATTAGTAATATAAACACCATCAGATCACCTCCATCTGATTAGTAGTGTAAACACCATCAGATCACCTCCATCTGATTAGTAATATAAACACCATCAGATCACCTCCATCTGATTAGTAATATAAACACCATCAGATCACCTCCATCTGATTAGTAGTGAAAACACCATCAGATCACCTCCATCTGATTAGTAGTGTAAACACCATCAGATCACCTCCATCTGATTAGTAATATAAACACCATCAGATCACCTCCATCTGATTAGTAGTGTAAACACCATCAGATCACCTCCATCTGATTAGTAGTGTAAACACCATCAGATCACCTCCATCTGATTAGTAGTGTAAACACCATCAGATCACCTCCATCTGATTAGTAGTGTAAACACCATCAGATCACCTCCATCTGATTAGTAGTGTAAACACCATCAGATCACCTCCATCTGATTAGTAATATAAACACCATCAGATCACCTCCATCTGATTAGTAATATAAACACCATCAGATCACCTCCATCTGATTAGTAATATAAACACCATCAGATCACCTCCATCTGATTAGTAATATAAACACCATCAGATCACCTCCATCTGATTAGTAATATAAACACCATCAGATCACCTCCATCTGATTAGTAGTGAAAACACCATCTGATCACCTCCATCTGATTAGTAATATAAACACCATCAGATCACCTCCATCTGATTAGTAATATAAACACCATCAGATCACCTCCATCTGATTAGTAATATAAACACCATCAGATCACCTCCATCTGATTAGTAATTTAAACACCATCAGATCACCTCCATCTGATTAGTAATATAAACACCATCAGATCACCTCCATCTGATTAGTAATTTAAACACCATCAGATCACCTCCATCTGATTAGTAATATAAACACCATCAGATCACCTCCATCTGATTAGTAATATAAACACCATCAGATCACCTCCATCTGATTAGTAATGTAAACACCATCAGATCACCTCCATCTGATTAGTAGTGAAAACACCATCAGATCACCTCCATCTGATTAGTAGTGTAAACACCATCAGATCACCTCCATCTGATTAGTAGTGAAAACACCATCAGATCACCTCCATCTGATTAGTAGTGTAAACACCATCAGATCACCTCCATCTGATTAGTAGTGTAAACACCATCAGATCACCTCCATCTGATTAGTAGTGAAAACACCATCTGATCACCTCCATCTGATTAGTAGTGAAAACACCATCAGATCACCTCCATCTGATTAGTAATTTAAACACCATCAGATCACCTCCATCTGATTAGTAATATAAACACCATCAGATCACCTCCATCTGATTAGTAATATAAACACCATCAGATCACCTCCATCTGATTAGTAGTGAAAACACCATCAGATCACCTCCATCTGATTAGTAATATAAACACCATCAGATCACCTCCATCTGATTAGTAATATAAACACCATCAGATCACCTCCATCTGATTAGTAGTGAAAACACCATCAGATCACCTCCATCTGATTAGTAATATAAACACCATCAGATCACCTCCATCTGATTAGTAGTGAAAACACCATCAGATCACCTCCATCTGATTAGTAATATAAACACCATCAGATCACCTCCATCTGATTAGTAATATAAACACCATCAGATCACCTCCATCTGATTAGTACTATAAACACCATCAGATCACCTCCATCTGATTAGTAATATAAACACCATCAGATCACCTCCATCTGATTAGTAATATAAACACCATCAGATCACCTCCATCTGATTAGTAGTGTAAACACCATCAGATCACCTCCATCTGATTAGTAATATAAACACCATCAGATCACCTCCATCTGATTAGTAATATAAACACCATCAGATCACCTCCATCTGATTAGTAGTGTAAACACCATCAGATCACCTCCATCTGATTAGTAATATAAACACCATCAGATCACCTCCATCTGATTAGTAATATAAACACCATCAGATCACCTCCATCTGATTAGTAGTGAAAACACCATCAGATCACCTCCATCTGATTAGTAGTGTAAACACCATCAGATCACCTCCATCTGATTAGTAATATAAACACCATCAGATCACCTCCATCTGATTAGTAGTGTAAACACCATCAGATCACCTCCATCTGATTAGTAGTGTAAACACCATCAGATCACCTCCATCTGATTAGTAGTGTAAACACCATCAGATCACCTCCATCTGATTAGTAGTGTAAACACCATCAGATCACCTCCATCTGATTAGTAGTGTAAACACCATCAGATCACCTCCATCTGATTAGTAATATAAACACCATCAGATCACCTCCATCTGATTAGTAATATAAACACCATCAGATCACCTCCATCTGATTAGTAATATAAACACCATCAGATCACCTCCATCTGATTAGTAATATAAACACCATCAGATCACCTCCATCTGATTAGTAATATAAACACCATCAGATCACCTCCATCTGATTAGTAGTGAAAACACCATCTGATCACCTCCATCTGATTAGTAATATAAACACCATCAGATCACCTCCATCTGATTAGTAATATAAACACCATCAGATCACCTCCATCTGATTAGTAATATAAACACCATCAGATCACCTCCATCTGATTAGTAATTTAAACACCATCAGATCACCTCCA